>NC_092708.1:10208343-10508343 GCF_047496885.1 Scyliorhinus torazame | reverse complement strand
CTGCTTCACTGTGACAGTTACTGTGAGTACGCCCTTCCCAGACTGCTTCACTGTGACGCTGACTGTGGGGACACCGTTCCCAGGCTGCTTCCCTGTGACGCTGACTGCGAGGACACCGTTCCCAGACTGCTTGACTGTGATGCTGACTGTGAGGGCACCGTTCCCAGACTGCTTCACTGTGACAGTTACTGTGAGTACGCCCTTCCCAGACTGCTTCCCTGTGACGCTGACTGCGAGGACACCGTTCCCAGACTGCTTCACTGTGACGCTGACTGCGAGGACACCGTTCCCAGACTGCTTGACTGTGATGCTGACTGTGAGGGCACCGTTCCCAGACTGCTTCACTGTGACAGTTACTGTGAGTACGCCCTTCCCAGACTGCTTCACTGTGACGCTGACTGTGGGGACACCGTTCCCAGGCTGCTTGACTGTGATGCTGACTGTGACGGCACCGTTCCCAGACTGCTTCACTGTGACAGTTACTGTGAGTACGCCCTTCCCAGACTGCTTCACTGTGACGCTGACTGTGGGGACACCGTTCCCAGGCTGCTTGACTGTGATGCTGACTGTGAGGGCACCGTTCCCAGACTGCTTCACTGTGACAGTTACTGTGAGTACACCCTTCCCAGACTGCTTCACTGTGACGCTGACTGCGAGGACACCGTTCCCAGACTGCTTCACTGTGCCGCTGACAGCGAGGACACCGTTCCCAGATTGCTTCACTGTAACGCTGAATGTGAGTACGCCCTTCCCAAGCTGCTTTACTGTGACACAGATTGTGAGGACACCGTTCCCAGACTGCTTCACTGTGATGCTGTGAGGGCACCGTTCCCAGACTGCTTCACTGTGACGCTGACTGTGGGGACACCGTTCCCAGACGGTTTCACAGCGACACTGACTGTGAGGACACCGTTCCCAGACTGCTTCCCTGTGACGCTGACTGCGAGGACACCGTTCCCAGACTGCTTCCCTGTGACGCTGACTGCGAGGACACCGTTCCCACACTGCTTCACTGTGACGCTGACTGTGGGGACACCGTTCCCAGACTGCTTCACTGTGACGCTGACTGTGAGGGCACCGTTCCCAGACTGCTTCACTGTGACAGTTACTGTGAGTACGCCCTTCCCAGACTGCTTCCCTGTGACGCTGACTGTGGGGACACCGTCCCCAGACTTTTTCACTGTGACACTCACTGTGACGACACCGTTCCCAGACTGCTTCACTGTGACACAGATTGTGAGGATTCCGTTCCCAGACTGCTTCACTGTGATGCTGACTGTGCGGACACCGTTTCCAGACTGCTTCACTGTGACGACACCGTTCCCAGACTGCGTCACTGTGACGCTGACTGCGAGGACACCGTTCCCAGACTGCTTCACTGTGACGCTGACTGTGAGGACACCGTTCCCAGACTGCTTCACTGTGACACTGACTGCGAGGACATTGTTCCCAGACTGCTTCACTGTGACACTGACTGCGAGGACACCGTTCCCAGACTGCTTCACTGTGACACTGACTGCGAGGACATTGTTCCTAGACTGCTTCACTGTGACGCTGACTGTGAGGACACCGTTACCAGACTGCTTCACTGTGACGCTGTGAGGACACCGCTCCCAGACTGCTTCACTGTGACGCTGACTGTGAGGACACTCTTCCCAGACTGCTTCACTGTGATGCTGCGAGGAAACCGTTCCCAGACTGCTTTACTGTGACACTGACTGTGAGGACACCGTCCCCAGACTGCTTCACTGTGACGCTGACTGTAAGGACACCTTCCCAGACTGCTTCACTGTGACGCTGACTGTGAGGACACCGTTCCCAGACTGCTTCACTGTGACACTGACTGTGAGGACACCGTCCCCAGACTGCTTCACTGTGACACTGACTGTGAGGACACCTTTCCCAGACTGCTTCACTGTGACACTGACTGTGAGGACACACTTCCCAGGCTGCTTCACTGTGACGCTGACTGTGAAGACAACAATCCCAGACTGCTTCACTGTGACGCTGATTGAAAGGACACCATTCCCAGACGGTTTCACTGTGACACTGACTGTGAGGACACCGTTCCCAGACGGTTTCACAGTGACACTGACTGTGAGGACACCGTTCCCAGACTGCTTCCCTGTGACGCTGACTGCGAGGACACCGTTCCCAGACTGCTTCACTGTGACACTGACTGTGAGAACACCGTTCCCAGACTGCTTCACTGTGATGCTGACTGCGAGGACACCTTCCCAGACTGCTTCACTGTGACTCTGACTGCGAGGACACCGTAACCAGACTGCTTCACTGTTTCACTGACTGTGAGGACACCGTCCCCAGACTGCTTCACTGTGACGCTGACTGTGGGGACACCGTTCCCAGACTTTTTCACTGTGACGCTGACTGTGACGACACCGTTCCCAGAGTGCTTCACTGTGACGACACCGTTCCCAGACTGCGTCACTGTGATGCTGACTGTGAGGACATCATTCCCAGACTGCTTCTCTGTGACGCTGACTGTGAGGACACCGTTCCCAGACTGCTTCACTGTGACGCTGTGAGGACATCATTCCCAGACTGCTTCACTGTGACGCTGACAGCGAGGACACCATTCCCAGACTGCTTCACTGTGACGCTGACTGTAAGGACACCTTCCCAGACTGCTTCACTGTGACACTGACTGTGAGGACACCTTTCCCTGACTGTTTCACTGTGACACTGACTGTGAGGACACCTTCCCAGACTGCTTCACTGTGACGCTGATTGAAAGGACACTGTTCCCAGACATGCTTCACTGTGACACTGACTGTGAAGACACTGTTCCCAGACTGCTTCACTGTGAGCTGACTGTGAGGGCACCGTTCCCAGACTGCTTCACTGTGACAGTTACTGTGAGTACACCCTTCCCAGACTGCTTCACTGTGACGCTGACTGTGGGGACACCGTTCCCAGACTTTTTCACTGTGACACTCACTGTGACGACACCGTTCCCAAACGGCTTCACCGTGACACAGATTGTGAGGACACCGTTCCCAGAATGCTTCAGTGTGACGCTGACTGTGAGGACACTGTTCCCAGATTGCTTCACTGTGACGCTGACTGTGAGGACACTGTTCCCAGGCTGCTTCACTGTGACGCTGACTGTGCGGACACCGTTTCCAGACTGCTTCACTGTGACGACACCGTTCCCAGACTGCGTCACTGTGATGCTGACTGTGAGGACATAATTCCCAGACTGCTTCACTGTGACGCTGACTGTGAGGACAACATTCCCATACTGCTTCACTGTGACGCTGACTGCGAGGACACCGTTCCCTGACTGCTTCACTGTGACGCTGACTGGGAGGACACTGTTCCCAGACTGCTTCACTGTGACACTGACTACGAGAACATTGTTCCCAGACTGCTTCACTGTGACACTGACTGCGAGGACACCGTTCCCAGACTGCTTTACTGTGACAGTAACTGTGAGAACACCATTCCCAGACTGCTTCACTGTGACGCTGACAGCGAGGACAACATTCCCAGACTGCTTCACTGTGACGCTGACTGTGAGGACACCTTTCCCAGACTGCTACACTGTGACGCTGTGAGGACACCGTTCCCAGACTGCATCACTGTGACACTATCTGTGAGGACACCGTTCCCAGTCTGCTTCACTGTGACACTGACTGTGAGGATACCCTTCCCAGACTGCTTCACTGTGACGCTGACTGCAGGACACCGTTCCCAGACTACTTCACTGTGACACTGACTGCTAGGACACCATTCCCAGACTGTTTCACTGTGACGCTGACTGCGAGGACACCATTCCCAGACTGCTTCACTGTGACGCTGATTGTGAGGACACCGTTCCCAGACTGCTCCACTGTGACGCTGACTGCGAGGACACCATTCCCAGACTGCTTCACTGTGACGCTGATTGTGAGGAAACCGTTCCCAGACTGCTTCACTGTGACAGTTACTGTGAGTACACCCTTCCCAGACTGCTTCACTGTGACGCTGACTGTGGGGACACCGTTCCCAGACTTTTTCACTGTGACACTCACTGTGACGACACCATTCCCAGACTGCTTCACTGTGACGCTGATTGTGAGGAAACCGTTCCCAGACTGATTCACTGTGACGCTGACTGCAAGGACACCGTTCCCAGACTGCTTCACTGTGACAACGACTGTGAGGACACCGTTCCCAGACTGCTTCACTGTGACGTTGTGAGGACACCGTTTCCAGAATATTTCACTGTGACGCTGACTGTGAGGACACCATTCCCAGACTGCTTCACTGTGACGCTGACTGCGAGGACACCGTTCCCAGACTGCTTCACTGTGAGGCTGACTGTTAGGACACAGTTCCCAGACTGCTTCACTGTGACGCTGACTGTGAGGACACCGTTCCCAGACTGCTTCACTGTGACGCTGACTGCGAGTAAACCATTCCCAGACTGTTTCACTGTGACGCTGACTGCGAGGACACCATTCCCAGACTGCTTCACTGTGACGCTGACTGCGAGAACACCGTTCCCAGACTGCTTTACTGTGACGCTGACTGTGAGGAAACCGTTCCCAGACTGCTTCACTGTGACAATATCTGTGAGGACACCGTTCCCAGACTGCTTCACTGTGTCGCTGACAGCGAGGACACCGTTCCCAGACTGCTTTACTGTGACGCTGACTGTGAGGAAACCGTTCCCAGACTGCTTCACTGTGACAATATCTGTGAGGACACCGTTCCCAGACTGCTTCACTGTGACGCTGACTGTGAGGACACCGTTCCCAGACTGCTTCACTGTGACGCTGTGAGGACACCGTTCCCAGACTGCTTCACTTTGACGCTCACGGTGAGGACACCATTACCAGAATGTTTCACTGTGACGCTGACTGCGAGGACACCGCTCCCAGACTGCTTCACTGTGACGCTGACTGTGAGGACACTCTTCCCAGACTGCTTCACTGTGATGCTGCGAGGCAACCGTTCCCAGACTGCTTCACTGTGATGCTGACGGCGAGGACACCATAACCAGACTGCTTCACTGTGACACTGACTGTGAGGACACCGTCCCCAGACTGCTTCACTGTGACGCTGACTGTAAGGACACCGTTTCCAGACTGCTTCACTGTGACGACACCGTTCCCAGACTGCGTCACTGTGATGCTGACTGTGAGGACATCATTCCAAGACTGCTTCACTGTGACGCTGACTGCGAGGACACGGTTCCCAGACTGCTTCACTGTGACGCTGACTGCGAGGACACCGTTCCCAGACTGCTTCACTGTGACAGTAACTGTGAGAACACCATTCCCAGACTGCTTCACTATGACGCTGACAGCGAGGACACCATTCCCAGACTGCTTCACTGTGACGCTGACTGTGAGGACACCGTTCCCAGACTGCTTCACTGTGACGCTGTGAGGACACCGTCCCCAGACTGCTTCACTGTGACGCTGACTGTAAGGACACCTTCCCAGACTGCTTCACTGTGACACTGACTGTGAGGACACCTTTCCCAGACTGCTTCACTGTGACACTGACTGTGAAGACAACAATCCCAGACTGCTTTACTGTGACGCTGATTGAAAGGACACTGTTCCCAGACATTCTTCACTGTGACACTGACTGTGAAGACACCGTTCCCAGACTGCTTCACTGTGACGCTGACTGAAAGGACACCATTCCCAGACGGTTTCACTGTGACACTGACTGTGAGGACACCGTTCCCAGACGGTTTCACAGTGACACTGACTGCGAGGACACCGTTCCCAGACTGCTTCCCTGTGACGCTGACTGCGAGGACACCGTTCCCAGACTGCTTGACTGTGATGCTGACTGTGTTGGCACCGTTCCCAGACTGCTTCACTGTGACAGTTACTGTGAGTACACCCTTCCCAGACTGCTTCACTGTGACGCTGACTGTGTGGACACCGTTCCCAGACTTTTTCACTGTGACACTCACTGTGACGACACCGTTCCCAAACTGCTTCACTGTGACAAAGATTGTGAGGACACCGTTCCCAGACTGCTTCACTGTGACACTGACTGTGAGGACACTGTTCCCAGGCTGCTTCACTGTAACGCTGACTGTGCGGACACCGTTTCCAGACTGCTTCACTGTGACGACACCGTTCCCAGACTGCGTCACTGTGATGCTGACTGCGAGGACATCATTCCCAGACTGCTTCACTGTGACGCTGACTGTGAGGACACTGTTCCCAGGCTGCTTCACTGTAACGCTGACTGTGCGGACACCGTTCCCAGACTGCTTCACTGTGACGACACCGTTCCCAGACTGCGTCACTGTGATGCTGACTGCGAGGACATCATTCCCAGACAGCTTCACTGTGACGCTGACTGTGAGGACACCATTACCAGCCTGCTTCACTGTGACGCTGACTGCGAGGACACCGTTCCCAGACTGCTTCACTGTGACACTGACTGCGAGAACACTGTTCCCAGACTGCTTCACTGTGACACTGACTGCGAGGACACCGTTCCCAGACTGCTTCACTGTGACAGTAACTGTGAGAACACCATTCCCAGACTGCTTCACTATGACGCTGACAGCGAGGACACCATTCCCCGACTGCTTCACTGTGACGCTGACTGTGAGGACACCATTCCCAGACTGCTTCACTGTGCCGCTGTGAGGACACCGTTCCCAGACTGCTTCACTGTGACACTGACTGTGAGGACACCGTTCCCAGTCTGCTTCACTGTGACACTGACTGTGAGGACACCCTTCCCAGACTGCTTCACTGTGACGCTGACTGCAGGACACCGTTCCCAAACTGCTTCACTGTGACGCTGACTGCAGGACACCGTTCCCAGACTGCTTCACTGTGATACTGACTGCGAGGACACCATTCCCAGACTGCTTCACTGTGACGCTGACTGCGAGTAAACCATTCCCAGACTGTTTCACTGTGTCGCTGACTGCGAGGACACCATTCCCAGACTGCTTCACTGTGACGCTGACTGCGAGTACACCATTCCCAGACTGCTTCACTGTGTCGCTGACTGTGAGGAAACCGTTCCCAGACTGATTCACTCTGACGCTGAATGTGAGGACACCGTTCCCAGACTGCTTCACTGTGACGCTGACTGTGAGGACACCATTCCCAGACTGCTTCACTATGACACTGACTGTGAGGACACCATTCCCAGACTGCTTCACTGTGATGCTGTGAGGAAACCGTTCCCAGACTGTTTAACTGTGACGCTGACTGTGAGGACACCGTTCCCAGACTGCTTCACTGTGACGCTGACTGCGAGCACACCGTTCCCAGACTGCTTCACTGTGACGCTGACTGTGAGCACACCGTTCCCAGACTGCTTCACTGTGACGCTGACTGCAAGGACACCGTTCCCAGACTGCTTCGCTGTGGCGCTGACTGCGAGGACACCATTCCCAGACTGCTTCACTGTGACGCTGACTGTGAGGACACCATTCCCAGACTGCTTCACTGTGACGCTCACGTTGAGGACACCGTTACCAGACTGCTTCACTGTGACGCTGACTGTGAGGACACCCTTCCCAGACTGCTTCACTGTGACGCTGACTGCAGGACACCATTCCCAGACTGCTTCACTGTGATACTGACTGTGAGGACACCGTTCCCAGAATGCTTCACTGTGACGCTAACTGCGAGGACACCATTCCCAGACTGCTTCACTGTGACGCTGACTGCGAGGACACTGTTCCCAGATTGCTTCACTGTTGCACTGACAGTGAGGACTCCGTTCCCAGACGGCTTCACTGTGACGCTGATTGCGTGGGCACCGTTCCCAGACTGATTCACTGTGACGCTGAATGTGAGGACACTGTTCCCAGACTGCTTCACTGTGACGCTGAAAGAGAGGACACTGTTCCCAGACTGCTTCACTGTGACGCTGGCTGCGAGGACACCATTCCCAGACTGCTTCACTGTGACGCTGGCTGCGAGGACACCTTTCCCAGACTGCTTCACTGTGACGCTGACTGGGAGGACACCGTTCCCAGACTGATTCACTGTGACGCTGACTGTGAGGACACTGTTCCCAGACCGCTTCACTGTGACGCTAACTGCGAGGACACCATTCCCAGACTGCTTCACTGTGACGCTGACTACGAGGACACTGTTCCCAGATTGCTTCACTGTTGCACTGACAGTGAGGACTCCGTTCCCAGACGGCTTCACTGTGACGCTGATTGCGTGGGCACCGTTCCCAGACTGATTCACTGTGACGCTGAATGTGAGGACACTGTTCCCAGACTGCTTCACTGTGACGCTGAATGTGAGGACACTGTTCCCAGACTGCTTCACTGTGACGCTGGCTGCGAGGACACCATTCCCAGACTGCTTCACTGTGACGCTGGCTGCGAGGACACCATTCCCAGACTGCTTCACTGTGACGCTGACTGGGAGGACACCGTTCCCAGACTGATTCACTGTGACGCTGACTGTGAGGACACCGTTCCCAGACTGCTTCACTGTGACACTCACGGTGAGGACACCGTTCCCAGACTGATTCACTGTGACGCTGACTGTGAGGACACCATTCCCAGACTGCTTCACTGTGACGCTCACGGTGAAGACACGGTTACCAGAATGTTTCACTGTGACGCTGACTGCGAGGACACCGCTCCCAGACTGCTTCACTGTGACGCTGACTGTGAGGACACTGTTCCCAGACCGCTTCACTGTGACGATGACTGTGAGGAAACCGTTCCCAGACTGCTTCACTGTGACGCTGACTGTGAGGACACTGTTCCCAGACCGCTTCACTGTGACGCTGACTGTGAGGACACCGTTCCCAGACTGCTTCACTGTGACGCTGAATGTGAGGACACTGTTCCCAGACTGCTTCACTGTGACACTGACTGCGAGGACACCGTTCCCAGACTGATTCACTGTGACGCTGAGTGTGGGGACACCGTTCCCAGACTGCTTCACTGTGACACTGACTGTGAGGACACCGTTTCCAGACTGCTTCACTGTGACGACACCGTTCCCAGACTGCGTCACTGTGATGCTGCCTGTGAGGACATCATTCCCAGACTGCTTCACTGTGACGCTGACTGCGAGGACACCGTTCCCAGACTGCTTCACTGTGACGCTGACTGCGAGGACACCGTTCCCAGACTGCTTCACTGTGATGCTGACTGTGAGGACACCATTCCCAGACTGCTTCACTGTGACGCTGTGAGGACACCATTCCCAGACTGCTTCACAGTGACACTGAATGCGAGGACACCGTAACCAGACTGCTTCACTGTGACACTGACTGTGAGGACACCGTCCCCAGACTGCTTCACTGTGACGCTGATTGTAAGGACACCTTCCAGACTGCTTCACTGTGACACTGACTGTGAGGACACCTTTCCCAGACTGCTTCACTGTGACACTGACTGTGAAGACAACAATCCCAGACTGCTTTACTGTGACGCTGATTGAAAGGACACTGTTCCCAGACATGCTTCACTGTGACACTGACTGTGAAGACACTGTTCGCAGACTGCTTCACTGTGACGCTGACTGAAAGGACACCATTCCCAGACGGTTTCACTGTGACACTGACTGTGAGGACACCGTTCCCAGACGGTTTCACAGTGACACTGACTGCGAGGACACCGTTCCCAGACTGCTTCCCTGTGACGCTGACTGCGAGGACACCGTTCCCAGACTGCTTGACTGTGATGCTGATTGTGAGGGCACCGTTCCCAGACTGCTTCACTGTGACGCTGACTGTGGGGACACCGTTCCCAGACTTTTTCACTGTGACGACACCGTTCCCAGACTGCTTCACTGTGACACAGATTGTGAGGACACCGTTCCCAGACTGCTTCACTGTGATGCTGTGAGGGCACCGTTCCCAGACTGCTTCACTGTGATGCTGACTGTGCGGACACCGTTTCCAGACTGCTTCACTGTGACGACACCGTTCCCAGACTGCGTCACTGTGACACTGACTGCAGGACACCATTCCCAGACTGCTTCACTGTGACGCTGACTGTGAGGACACCATTCCCAGACTGCTTCACTGTGACGCTGACTGCGAGGACACCGTTCCCAGACTGCTTCACTGTGACACTGACTGCGAGAACACTGTTCCCAGACTGCTTCACTGTGACACTGACTGCGAGGACACCGTTCCCAGACTGCTTCACTGTGACAGTAACTGTGAGAACACCATTCTCAGACTGCTTCACTATGACGCTGACAGCGAGGACACCATTCCCAGACTGCTTCACTGTGACGCTGACTGTGAGGACACCATTCCCAGACTGCTTCACTGTGACGCTGTGAGGACACCGTTCCCAGACTGCTTCACTGTGACACTGACTGTGAGGACACCGTTCCCAGTCTGCTTCACTGTGACACTGACTGTGAGGACACCCTTCCCAGGCTGCTTCACTGTGACGCTGACTGCAGGACACCGTTCCCAAACTGCTTCACTCTGACGCTGACTGCAGGACACCGTTCCCAGACTGCTTCACTGTGATACTGACTGTGAGGACACCATTCCCAGACTGATGCACTGTGACGCTGACTGCGAGTAAATCTTTCCCAGACTGTTTCACTGTGTCGCTGACTGCGAGGACACCATTCCCAGATTGCTTCACTGTGACGCTGACTGCGAGTACACCATTCCCAGACTGCTTCACTGTGTCGCTGACTGTGAGGAAACCGTTCCCAGACTGATTCACTCAGACGCTGAATGTGAGGACACCGTTCCCAGACTGCTTCACTGTGACGCTGACTGTGAGGACACCATTCCCAGACTGCTTCACTGTGGCGCTGACTGTGAGGACACCATTCCCAGACTGCTTCACTGTGAAATTGACTGCGAGCACACCGTTCCCAGACTGCTTCACTGTGACGCTGACTGTGAGCACACCGTTCCCAGACTGCTTCACTTTGACGCTGACTGCAAGGACACCGTTCCCAGACTGCTTCGCTGTGACGCTGACTGCGAGGACACCATTCCCAGACTGCTTCGCTGTGACGCTGACTGTGAGGACACCATTCCCAGACTGCTTCACTGTGACGCTCACGTTGAGGACACCGTTACCAGACTGCTTCACTGTGACGCTGACTGTGAGGACACCCTTCCCAGACTGCTTCACTGTGACGCTGACTGCAGGACACCATTCCCAGACTGCTTCACTGTGATACTGACTGTGAGGACACCGTTCCCAGACTGCTTCACTGTGACGCTAACTGCGAGGACACCATTCCCAGGCTGCTTCACTGTGACGCTGGCTGCGAGGACACTGTTCCCAGATTGCTTCACTGTTGCACTGACAGTGAGGACTCCCTTCCCAGACGGCTTCACTGTGACGCTGATTGCGTGGGCACCGTTCCCAGACTGATTCACTGTGACGCTGAATGTGAGGACACTGTTCCCAGACTGCTTCACTGTGACGCTGAATGTGAGGACACTGTTCCCAGACTGCTTCACTGTGACGCTGGCTGCGAGGACACCATTCCCAGACTGCTTCACTGTGACGCTGGCTGCGAGGACACCGTTCCCAGACTGCTTCACTGTGACGCTGACTGGGAGGACACCGTTCCCAGACTGATTCACTGTGACGCTGACTGGGAGGACACCGTTCCTAGACTGATTCACTGTGACGCTGACTGTGAGGACACCGTTCCCAGACTGCTTCACTGTGACACTCACGGTGAGGACACCGTTCCCAGACTGCTTCACTGTGATGCTCACGGTGAAGACACGGTTACCAGAATGTTTCACTGTGACGCTGACTGCGAGGACACCGCTCCCAGACTGCTTCACTGTGACGCTGACTGTGAGGACACTGTTCCCAGACCGCTTCACTGTGACGCTAACTTCGAGGACACCATTCCCAGACTGCTTCACTGTGACGCTGACTACGAGGACACTGTTCCCAGATTGCTTCACTTTTGCACTGACAGTGAGGACTCCCTTCCCAGACGGCTTCACTGTGACGCTGATTGCGTGGGCACCGTTCCCAGACTGCTTCACTGTGACGCTGAATGTGAGGACACTGTTCCCAGACTGCTTCACTGTGACGCTGGCTGCGAGGACACCATTCCCAGACTGCTTCACTGTGACGCTGGCTGCGAGGACACCATTCCCAGACTGCTTCACTGTGACGCTGACTGGGAGGACACCGTTCCCAGACTGATTCACTGTGACGCTGACTGTGAGGACACCGTTCCCAGACTGCTTCACTGTGGCACGGTGGGCAGCACGGTAGCATTGTGGATAGCACAATTGCTTCACAGCTCCAGGGTCCCAGGTTCGATTCCGGCTTGGGTCACTGTCTGTGCGGAGTCTGCACATCCTCCCCGTGTGTGCGTGGGTTTCCTCCGGGTGCTCCGGTTTCCTCCCACAGTCCAAAGATGTGCAGGTTAGGTGGATTGGCCATGATAAATTGCCCTTAGTGTCCAAAATTGCCCTTAGTGTTGGGTGGGGTTACTGGGTTCTGGGGATAGGGTGGAGGTGTTGACCTTGGGAAGGGTGCTCTTTCCAAGAGCCGGTGCAGACCCGATGGGCCGGATGGCCTCCTTCTGCACTGTAAATTCTATGACACTCACGGTGAGGACACCGTTCCCAGACTGATTCACTGTGACGCTGACTGTGAGGACACCATTCCCAGACTGATTCACTGTGATGCTCACGGTGAAGACACGGTTACCAGAATGTTTCACTGTGATGCTGACTGCGAGGACACCGCTCCCAGACTGCTTCACTGTGACGCTGACTGCGAGGACACCGTTCCCAGACTGCTTCACTGTGACGCTGACTGCGAGGGCACCGTTCCCAGACTGATTCACTGTGACGCTGACTGTGAGGACACCGTTCCCAGACTGCTTCACTGTGACGCTGACTGCGAGGACACCGCTCCCAGACTGCTTCACTGTGACGCTGACTGTGAGGACACTGTTCCCAGACTGTTTCACTGTGACGCTGACTGTGAGGAAACCGTTCCCAGACTGCTTCACTGTGACGCTGACTGTGAGGACACTGTTCCCAGACCGCTTCACTGTGACGCTGACTGTGAGGACACCGTTCCCAGACTGCTTCACTGTGACGCTGAATGTGAGTACACTGTTCCCAGACTGCTTCACTGTGACACTGACTGCGAGGACACCGTTCCCAGACTGATTAACTGTGACGCTGAGTGTGGGGACACCGTTCCCAGACTTTTTCACTGTGACACTCACTGTGAGGACACCGTTTCCAGACTGCTTCACTGTGACACTGACTGTGAGGACACCGTTTCCAGACTGCTTCACTGTGACGCTGAATGTGAGGACACTCTTCCCAGAGTGCTTCACTGTGACGCTGTGAGGACACCATACCCAGACTGCTTCACTGTGATGCTGACTGTGAGGACACCGTAACCAGACTGCTTCACTGTGACACTGTGAGGACACCATACCCAGACTGCTTCACTGTGATGCTGACTGTGAGGACACCATACCCAGACTGCTTCACTGTGACGCTGACTGCGAGGACACCATTCCCAGACCGCTTCACTGTGACGCTGACTGCGAGGACACCGTAACCAGACTGCTTCACTGTGACACTGACTGTGAGGACACCGTCCCCAGACTGCTTCACTGTGACGCTGATTGCAAGGACACCTTCCAGACTGCTTCACTGTGACACTGACTGTGAGGACACCTTTCCCAGACTGCTTCACTGTGACACTGACTGTGAAGACAACAATCCCAGACTGCTTTACTGTGACGCTGATTGAAAGGACACTGTTCCCAGACATGCTTCACTGTGACACTGACTGTGAAGACACTGTTCGCAGACTGCTTCACTGTGACGCTGACTGAAAGGACACCATTCCCAGACGGTTTCACTGTGACACTGACTGTGAGGACACCGTTCCCAGACGGTTTCACAGTGACACTGACTGCGAGGACACCGTTCCCAGACTGCTTCCCTGTGATGCTGACTGCGAGGACACCGTTCCCAGACTGCTTGACTGTGATGCTGATTGTGAGGGCACCGTTCCCAGACTGCTTCACTGTGACGCTGACTGTGGGGACACCGTTCCCAGACTTTTTCACTGTGACGACACCGTTCCCAAACTGCTTCACTGTGACAGTTACTGTGAGTACACCCTTCCCAGACTGCTTCACTGTGACACAGATTGTGAGGACACCGTTCCCAGACTGCTTCACTGTGATGCTGTGAGGGCACCGTTCCCAGACTGCTTCACTGTGACACTGACTGTGAGGACACCCTTCCCAGACTGCTTCACTGTGACGCTGACTGCAGGACACCGTTCCCAAACTGCTTCACTGTGACGCTGACTGCAGGACACCGTTCCCAGACTGCTTCACTGTGATACTGACTGTGAGGACACCATTCCCAGACTGATTCACTGTGACGCTGACTGCGAGTAAATCTTTCCCAGACTGTTTCACTGTGTCGCTTACTGCGAGGACACCATTCCCAGATTGCTTCACTGTGACGCTGACTGCGAGGACACCATTCCCAGACTGCTTCACTGTGTCGCTGACTGTGAGGAAACCGTTCCCAGACTGATTCACTCAGACGCTGAATGTGAGGACACCGTTCCCAGACTGCTTCACTGTGACGCTGACTGTGAGGAAACCGTTCCCAGACTGATTCACTCAGACGCTGAATGTGAGGACACCGTTCCCAGACTGCTTCATTGTGACGCTGACTGTGAGGACACCATTCCCAGACTGCTTCACTATGACACTGACTGTGAGGACACCATTCCCAGACTGATTCACTCAGACGCTGAATGTGAGGACACCGTTCCCAGACTGCTTCACTGTGACGCTGACTGTGAGGACACCATTCCCAGACTGCTTCACTATGACACTGACTGTGAGGACACCGTTCCCAGACTGCTTCACTGTGAAGCTGACTGCGAGCACACCGTTCCCAGACTGCTTCACTGTGATGCTGCGAGGAAACCGTTCCCAGACTGTTTAACTGTGATGCTGACTGTGAGGACACCGTTCCCAGACTGCTTCACTGTGACACTGACTGTGAGGACACCGTTCCCAGACTGCTTCACTGTGAAGCTGACTGCGAGCACACCATTCCCAGACTGCTTCACTGTGACGCTGCGAGGACACCATTCCCAGACTGCTTCACTGTGAAGCTGACTGCGAGCACACCGTTCCCAGACTGCTTCACTGTGACGCTGCGAGGACACCATTCCCAGACTGCTTCACTGTGACGCTGACTGTGAGGACACCGTTCCCAGACTGCTTCACTGCGAAGCTGACTGCGAGCACACCGTTCCCAGACTGCTTCACTGTGACGCTGACTGTGAGCACACCGTTCCCAGACTGCTTCACTGTGACGCTGACTGCAAGGACACCGTTCCCAGACTGCTTCGCTGTGACGCTGACTGCGAGGACACCATTCCCAGACTGCTTCGCTGTGACGCTGACTGTGAGGACACCATTCCCAGACTGCTTCACTGTGACGCTCACGTTGAGGACACCGTTACCAGACTGCTTCACTATGACGCTGACTGTGAGGACACACTTCCCAGACTGCTTCACTGTGACGCTGACTGCAGGACACCATTCCCAGACTGCTTCACTGTGATACTGACTGTGAGGACACCGTTCCCAGACTGCTTCACTGTGACGCTAACTGCGAGGACACCATTCCCAGGCTGCTTCACTGTGACGCTGACTGCGAGGACACTGTTCCCAGATTGCTTCACTGTTGCACTGACAGTGAGGACTCCGTTCCCAGACGGCTTCACTGTGACGCTGATTGCGTGGGCACCGTTCCCAGACTGATTCACTGTGACGCTGAATGTGAGGACACTGTTCCCAGACTGCTTCACTGTGACGCTGAATGTGAGGACACTGTTCCCAGACTGCTTCACTGTGACGCTGGCTGCGAGGACACCATTCCCAGACTGCTTCACTGTGACGCTGGCTGCGAGGACACCGTTCCCAGACTGCTTCACTGTGACGCTGACTGGGAGGACACCGTTCCCAGACTGATTCACTGTGACGCTGACTGGGAGGACACCGTTCCTAGACTGATTCACTGTGACGCTGACTGTGAGGACACCGTTCCCAGACTGCTTCACTGTGACACTCACGGTGAGGACACCGTTCCCAGACTGCTTCACTGTGACGCTCACGGTGAAGACACGGTTACCAGAATGTTTCACTGTGACGCTGACTGCGAGGACACCGCTCCCAGACTGCTTCACTGTGACGCTGACTGTGAGGACACTGTTCCCAGACCGCTTCACTGTGACGCTGACTACGAGGACACTGTTCCCAGATTGCTTCACTGTTGCACTGACAGTGAGGACTCCCTTCCCAGACGGCTTCACTGTGACGCTGATTGCGTGGGCACCGTTCCCAGACTGCTTCACTGTGACGCTGAATGTGAGGACACTGTTCCCAGACTGCTTCACTGTGACGCTGGCTGCGAGGACACCATTCCCAGACTGCTTCACTGTGACGCTGGCTGCGAGGACACCATTCCCAGACTGCTTCACTGTGACGCTGACTGGGAGGACACCGTTCCCAGACTGATTCACTGTGACGCTGACTGTGAGGACACCGTTCCCAGACTGCTTCACTGTGGCACGGTGGGCAGCACGGTAGCATTGTGGATAGCACAATTGCTTCACAGCTCCAGGGTCCCAGGTTCGATTCCGGCTTGGGTCACTGTCTGTGCGGAGTCTGCACATCCTCCCCGTGTGTGCATGGGTTTCCTCCGGGTGCTCCGGTTTCCTCCCACAGTCCAAAGATGTGCAGGTTAGGTGGATTGGCCATGATAAATTGCCCTTAGTGTCCAAAATTGCCCTTAGTGTTGGGTGGGGTTACTGGGTTCTGGGGATAGGGTGGAGGTGTTGACCTTGGGAAGGGTGCTCTTTCCAAGAGCCGGTGCAGACCCGATGGGCCGGATGGCCTCCTTCTGCACTGTAAATTCTATGACACTCACGGTGAGGACACCGTTCCCAGACTGATTCACTGTGACGCTGACTGTGAGGACACCATTCCCAGACTGCTTCACTGTGATGCTCACGGTGAAGACACGGTTACCAGAATGTTTGACTGTGACGCTGACTGCGAGGACACCGCTCCCAGACTGCTTCACTGTGACGCTGACTGCGAGGACACCGTTCCCGGACTGCTTCACTGTGACGCTGACTGCGAGGGCACCGTTCCCAGACTGATTCACTGTGACGCTGACTGTGAGGACACCGTTCCCAGACTGCTTCACTGTGATGCTGACTGCGAGGACACCGCTCCCAGACTGCTTCACTGTGACGCTGACTGTGAGGACACTGTTCCCAGACCGCTTCACTGTGACGCTGACTGTGAGGAAACCGTTCCCAGACTGCTTCACTGTGACGCTGACTGTGAGGACACTGTTCCCAGACCGCTTCACTGTGACGCTGACTGTGAGGACACCGTTCCCAGACTGCTTCACTGTGACGCTGAATGTGAGTACACTGTTCCCAGACTGCTTCACTGTGACACTGACTGCGAGGACACCGTTCCCAGACTGATTCATTGTGACGCTGAGTGTGGGGACACCGTTCCCAGACTTTTTCACTGTGACACTCACTGTGACGACACCGTTCCCAAACTGCTTCACTGTGACACATATTGTGAGGACACCGTTCCCAGACTGCTTCACTGTGACACTGACTGTGAGGACACCGTTTCCAGACTGCTTCACTGTGACGACACCGTTCCCAGACTGCGTCACTGTGATGCTGCCTGTGAGGACATCATTCCCAGACTGCTTCACTGTGACGCTGACTGCGAGGACACCGTTCCCAGACTGCTTCACTGTGACGCTGTGAGGACACCATTCCCAGACTGCTTCACTGTGACACTGACTGTGAGGACACCGTTCCCAGACTGCTTCACTGTGACGCTGACTGCGAGGACACCGTTCCCAGACTGCTTCACTGTGACACTGACTGCGAGAACACTGTTCCCAGACTGCTTCACTGTGACACTGACTGCGAGGACACCGTTCCCAGACTGTTTCACTGTGACAGTAACTGCGAGAACACCATTCCCAGACTGCTTCACTATGACGCTGACAGCGAGGACACCATTCCCAGACTGCTTCACTGTGACGCTGACTGTGAGGACACCATTCCCAGACTGCTTCACTGTGACGCTGTGAGGACACCGTTCCCAGACTCCTTCACTGTGACACTGACTGTGAGGACACCGTCCCCAGTCTGCTTCACTTTGACACTGACTGTGAGGACACCCTTCCCAGACTGCTTCACTGTGACGCTGACTGCAGGACACCGTTCCCAAACTGCTTCACTGTGACGCTGACTGCAGGACACCGTTCCCAGACTGCTTCACTGTGATACTGACTGTGAGGACACCATTCCCAGACTGATTCACTGTGACGCTGACTGCGAGTAAACCATTCCCAGACTGTTTCACTGTGTCGCTGACTGCGAGGACACCATTCCCAGATTGCTTCACTGTGACGCTGACTGCGAGTACACCATTCCCAGACTGCTTCACTGTGTCGCTGACTGTGAGGAAACCGTTCCCAGACTGATTCACTCTGACGCTGAATGTGAGGACACCGTTCCCAGACTGCTTCACTGTGACGCTGACTGTGAGGACACCATTCCCAGACTGCTTCACTATGACACTGACTGCAAGGACACCGTTCCCAGACGGCTTCGCTGTGACGCTGACTGCGTGGACACCATTCCCAGACTGCTTCACTGTGACGCTGACTGTGAGGACACCATTCCCAGACTGCTTCACTGTGACGCTCACGTTGAGGACACCGTTACCAGAAAGCTTCACTGTGACGCTGACTGTGAGGACACCCTTCCCAGACTGCTTCACTGTGACACTGACTGCAGGACACCATTCCCAGACTGCTTCACTGTGATACTGACTGTGAGGACACCGTTCCCAGACTGCTTCACTGTGACGCTAACTGCGAGGACACCATTCCCAGACTGCTTCACTGTGACGCTGACTGCGAGGACACTGTTCCCAGATTGCTTCACTGTTGCACTGACAGTGAGGACTCCGTTCCTAGACGGCTTCACTGTGACGCTGATTGCGTGGGCACCGTTCCCAGACTGATTCACTGTGACGCTGAATGTGAGGACACTGTTCCCAGACTGCTTCACTGTGACGCTGAATGTGAGGACACTGTTCCCAGACTGCTTCACTGTGACGCTGGCTGCGAGGACACCATTCCCAGACTGCTTCACTGTGACGCTGGCTGCGAGGACACCGTTCCCAGACTGCTTCACTGTGACGCTGACTGGGAGGACACCGTTCCCAGACTGATTCACTGTGACGCTGACTGGGAGGACACCGTTCCTAGACTGATTCACTGTGACGCTGACTGTGAGGACACCGTTCCCAGACTGCTTCACTGTGACACTCACGGTGAGGACACCGTTCCCAGACTGCTTCACTGTGACGCTCACGGTGAAGACACGGTTACCAGAATGTTTTACTGTGACGCTGACTGCGAGGACACCGCTCCCAGACTGCTTCACTGTGACGCTGACTGTGAGGACACTGTTCCCAGACCGCTTCACTGTGACGCTAACTGCGAGGACACCATTCCCAGACTGCTTCACTGTGACGCTGACTACGAGGACACTGTTCCCAGATTGCTTCACTGTTGCACTGACAGTGAGGACTCCCTTCCCAGACGGCTTCACTGTGACGCTGATTGCGTGGGCACCGTTCCCAGACTGCTTCACTGTGACGCTGAATATGAGGACACTGTTCCCAGACTGCTTCACTGTGACGCTGGCTGCGAGGACACCATTCCCAGACTGCTTCACTGTGACGCTGGCTGCGAGGACACCATTCCCAGACTGCTTCACTGTGACGCTGACTGGGAGGACACCGTTCCCAGACTGATTCACTGTGACGCTGACTGTGAGGACACCATTCCCAGACTGCTTCACTGTGATGCTCACGGTGAAGACACGGTTACCAGAATGTTTCACTGTGACGCTGACTGCGAGGACACCGCTCCCAGACTGCTTCACTGTGACGCTGACTGCGAGGGCACCGTTCCCAGACTGATTCACTGTGACGCTGACTGCGAGGACACCGCTCCCAGACTGCTTCACTGTGACGCTGACTGTGAGGACACTTTTCCCAGACCGCTTCACTGTGACGCTGACTGTGAGGAAACCGTTCCCAGACTGCTTCACTGTGACGCTGACTGTGAGGACACTGTTCCCAGACCGCTTCACTGTGACGCTGACTGTGAGGACACCGTTCCCAGACTGCTTCACTGTGACGCTGAATGTGAGTACACTGTTCCCAGACTGCTTCACTGTGACACTGACTGCGAGGACACCGTTCCCAGACTGATTCACTGTGACGCTGAGTGTGGGGACACCGTTCCCAGACTTTTTCACTGTGACACTCACTGTGACGACACCGTTCCCAAACTGCTTCACTGTGACACAGATTGTGAGGACACCGTTCCCAGACTGCTTCACTGTGACACTGACTGTGAGGACACCGTTTCCAGACTGCTTCACTGTGACGACACCGTTCCCAGTCTGCGTCACTGTGATGCTGCCTGTGAGGACATCATTCCCAGACTGCTTCACTGTGACGCTGACTGCGAGGACACCGTTCCCAGACTGCTTCACTGTGATGCTGTGAGGACACCATTCCCAGACTGCTTCACTGTGACACTGACTGTGAGGACACCGTTCCCAGACTGCTTCACTGTGACGCTGTGAGGACACCATTCCCAGACTGCTTCACAGTGACACTGAATGCGAGGACACCGTTCCCAGACTGTTTCACTGTGACGCTGAATGTGAGGACACTCTTCCCAGACTGCTTCACTGTGACGCTGTGAGGACACCATACCCAGACTGCTTCACTGTGATGCTGACTGTAAGGACACCTTCCCAGACTGCTTCACTGTGACACTGACTGCGAGGACACCGTAACCAGACTGCTTCACTGTGACACTGACTGTGAGGACACCGTCCCCAGACTGCTTCACTGTGACGCTGATTGTAAGGACACCTTCCCAGACTGCTTCACTGTGACACTGACTGTGAGGACACCTTTCCCAGACTGCTTCACTGTGACACTGACTGTGAAGACAACAATCCCAGACTGCTTTACTGTGACGCTGATTGAAAGGACACTGTTCCCAGACATGCTTCACTGTGACGACACTGTTCCCAGACTGCTTCACTGTGACGCTGACTGAAAGGACACCATTCCCAGACGGTTTCACTGTGACACTGACTGTGAGGACACCGTTCCCAGACGGTTTCACAGTGACACTGACTGCGAGGACACCGTTCCCAGACTGCTTCCCTGTGACGCTGACTGCGAGGACACCGTTCCCAGACTGCTTGACTGTGATGCAGATTGTGAGGGCACGTTCCCAGACTGCTTCACTGTGACGCTGACTGTGAGGACACCGTCCCCAGACTGCTTCACTGTGATGCTGATTGTGAGGGCACCGTTCCCAGACTGCTTCACTGTGACACAGATTGTGAGGACAACGTTCCAAGACAGGGAGCATTGCGGAAGGAGGGTGCTGGGAGGTAAGTCAACCTTTAAAAGCACTTCTCTTTGCAGGGGCAGGCCAGTCGATTTCGGTGGCGTGAGAGCAGCTGGTTAGTCAGTTTCAGCGGGAGCATTGCGGAAGGAGGGTGCTGGGAGGTAAGTCAACCTTTAAAAGCACTTCTCTTTGCAGGGGCAGGCCAGTCGATTTCGGTGGCGTGAGAGCAGCTGGTTAGTCAGTTTCAGCGGGAGCATTGCGGAAGGAGGGTGCTGGGAGGTAAGTCAACCTTTAAAAGCACTTCTCTTTGCAGGGGCAGGCCAGTCGATTTCGGCGGCGTGAGAGCAGCTGGTGAGAGGTGAGTCAGTTTCAGCAGGAGCTGAGACTTTTTCTCTTTTCTTTAAATTAGTTTTTTAGGCGGGATCAGGAAGTCGACCCGCGGACGTCTGGGAAGACCCTCACCACCCGCCCTCCTCCTCTAACCTAATAATAAAACCCATTGGTCTGAGGTAAGTACCATATTTTTATTATATTATTATTATTTTTTATAAAAATTTAATTTAGTTGTTAGCTAGATCTTGGTAGAAAGTTAGAGGAATGGCAGGGAAGGGAGTACAATGTTCCTCCTGCAGGATGTTTGAGGTGAGGGATGCAGTTAGTGTCCCTGCTGATTTTACCTGCAGGAAGTGCTGCCATCTCCAGCTCCTCCAAGACCGAGTTAGGGAACTGGAGCTGGAGTTGGAAGAACTTCGGATCATTCGGGAGGCAGAAGGGGTCATAGATAGCAGCTTCAGGGAATTAGTTACACCAAAGATTGGAGATAGGTGGGTAACTGTAAGAGGGACTGGGAAAAAACAGTCAGTGCAGGGATCCCCTGCGGTCGTTCCCCTGAGAAACAAGTATACCGCTTTGGATACTTGTGGGGGGGGGGACTTACCAGGGGTAAGCCATGGGGTACGGGCCTCTGGCACGGAGTCTGTCCCTGTTGCTCAGAAGGGAAGGGGGGAGAGGAGCAGAGCATTAGTAATTGGGGACTCTATAGTCAGGGGCACAGATAGGAGATTTTGTGGGAGCGTGAGAGACTCACGTTTGGTATGTTGCCTCCCAGGTGCAAGGGTACGTGATGTCTCGGATCGTGTTTTCCGGGTCCTTAGGGGGGAGGGGGAGCAGCCCCAAGTCGTGGTCCACATTGGCACCAACGACATAGGTAGGAAAGGGGACAAGGATGTCAGGCAGGCTTTCAGGGAGCTAGGATGGAAGCTCAGAACTAGAACAAACAGAGTTGTTATCTCTGGGTTGTTGCCCGTGCCACGTGATAGTGAGATGAGGAATAGGGAGAGAGAGCATTTAAACACGTGGCTACAGGGATGGTGCAGGCGGGAGGGTTTCAGATTTTTGGATAACTGGGGCTCTTTCTGGGGAAGGTGGGACCTCTACAGACAGGATGGTCTACATCTGAACCTGAGGGGCACAAATATCCTGGGGGGGAGATTTGTTAGTGCTCTTTGGGGGGGTTTAAACTAATGCAGCAGGGGCATGGGAACCTGGATTGTAGTTTTAGGGTAAGGGAGAATGAGAGTATAGAGGTCAGGAGCACAGATTTGACGTCGCAGGAGGGGGCCAGCGTTCAGGTAGGTGGTTTGAAGTGTGTCTACTTCAATGCCAGGAGTATACGAAACAAGGTAGGGGAACTGGCAGCGTGGGTTGGTACCTGGGACTTCGATGTTGTGGCCATTTCGGAGACATGGATAGAGCAGGGACAGGAATGGATGTTGCAGGTTCCGGGGTTTAGGTGTTTTAGTAAGCTCAGAGAAGGAGGCAAAAGAGGGGGAGGTGTGGCGCTGCTAGTCAAGAGCAGTATTACGGTGGCGGAGAGGATGCTAGATGGGGACTCTTCTTCCGAGGTAGTATTGGCTGAAGTTAGAAACAGGAAAGGAGAGGTCACCCTGTTGGGAGTTTTTTATAGGCCTCCTAATAGTTCTAGGGATGTAGAGGAAAGGATGGCGAAGATGATTCTGGATATGAGCGAAAGTAACAGGGTAGTTATTATGGGAGACTTTAATTTTCCAAATATTGACTGGAAAAGATATAGTTCGAGTACAATAGATGGGTCGTTTTTTGTACAGTGTGTGCAGGAGGGTTTCCTGAAACAATATGTTGACAGGCCAACAAGAGGCGAGGCCACGTTGGATTTGGTTTTGGGTAATGAACCAGGCCAGGTGTTGGATTTGGAGGTAGGAGAGCACTTTGGGGACAGTGACCACAATTCGGTGACGTTTACGTTAATGATGGAAAGGGATAAGTATACACCGCAGGGCAAGAGTTATAGCTGGGGGAAGGGCAATTATGATGCCATTAGACGTGACTTGGGGGGGATAAGGTGGAGAAGTAGGCTGCAAGTGTTGGGCACACTGGATAAGTGGGGCTTGTTCAAGGATCAGCTACTGCGTGTTCTTGATAAGTATGTACCGGTCAGACAGGGAGGAAGGCGTCGAGTGAGGGAACCGTGGTTTACCAGGGAAGTGGAATCTCTTGTTAAGAGGAAGAAGGAGGCCTATGTGAAGATGAAGTGTGAAGTTTCGGTTGGGGCGATGGATAGTTACAAGGTAGCGAGGAAGGATCTAAAGAGAGAGCTAAGACGAGCAAGGAGGGGACATGAGAAGTATTTGGCCGGAAGGATCAAGGAAAACCCAAAAGCTTTCTATAGGTATGTCAGGAATAAGCGAATGACTAGGGAAAGAGTAGGACCAGTCAAGGACAGGGATGGGAAATTGTGTGTGGAGTCTGAAGAGATAGGCGAGATACTAAATGAATATTTTTCGTCAGTATTCACTCAGGAAAAAGATAATGTTGTGGAGGAGAATGCTGAGCCCCAGGCTAATAAAATAGATGGCATTGAGGTACGTAGGGAAGAGGTGTTGGCAATTCTGGACAGGCTGAAAATAGATAAGTCCCCGGGACCTGATGGGATTTATCCTAGGATTCTATGGGAGGCCAGGGAAGAGATTGCTGGACCTTTGGCTTTGATTTTTATGTCATCATTGGCTACAGGAATAGTGCCAGAGGACTGGAGGACAGCAAATGTGGTCCCTTTGTTCAAAAAGGGGAGCAGAGACAACCCCGGCAACTATAGACCGGTGAGCCTCACGTCTGTAGTGGGTAAAGTCTTGGAGGGGATTATAAGGGACAAGATTTATAATCATCTAGATAGGAATGATATGATCAGGGATAGTCAGCATGGCTTTGTGAAGGGTAGGTCATGCCTCACAAACCTTATTGAGTTCTTTGAGAAGGTGACTGAACAGGTAGACGAGGGTAGAGCAGTTGATGTGGTGTATATGGATTTCAGCAAAGCGTTTGATAAGGTTCCCCACGGTAGGCTATTGCAAAAAATACGGAGGCTGGGGATTAAGGGTGATTTAGAGATGTGGATCAGAAATTGGCTAGCTGAAAGAAGACAGAGGGTGGTGGTTGATGGGAAATGTTCAGATTGGAGTACAGTCACAAGTGGAGTACCACAAGGATCTGTTCTGGGGCCGTTGCTGTTTGTCATTTTTATCAATGACCTAGAGGAAGGCACAGAAGGGTGGGTGAGTAAATTTGCAGATGATACTAAAGTCGGTGGTGTTGTCGATAGTGTGGAAGGATGTAGCAGGTTACAGAGGGATATAGATAAGCTGCAGAGCTGGGCTGAGAGGTGGCAAATGGAGTTTAATGTAGAGAAGTGTGAGGTGATTCACTTTGGAAGGAATAACAGGAATGCGGAATATTTGGCTAATGGTAAAGTTCTTGAAAGTGTGGCTGAGCAGAGGGATCTAGGTGTCCATGTACATAGATCCCTGAAAGTTGCCACCCAGGTTGATAGGGTTGTGAAGAAGGCCTATGGAGTGTTGGCCTTTATTGGTAGAGGGATTGAGTTCCGGAGTCGGGAGGTCATGTTGCAGCTGTACAGAACTCTGGTCCGGCCGCATTTGGAGTATTGCGTACAGTTCTGGTCACCGCATTATAGGAAGGACGTGGAGGCTTTGGAGCGGGTGCAGAGGAGATTTACCAGGATGTTGCCTGGTATGGAGGGAAAATCTTATGAGGAAAGGCTGACGGACTTGAGGTTGTTTTCGTTGGAGAGAAGAAGGTTAAGAGGAGACTTAATAGAGGCATACAAAATGATCAGGGGGTTGGATAGGGTGGACAGTGAGAGCCTTCTCCCGCGGATGGATATGGCTGGCACGAGGGGACATAACTTTAAACTGAGGGGTAATAGATATAGGACAGAGGTCAGAGGTAGGTTCTTAACGCAAAGAGTAGTGAGGCCGTGGAATGCCCTACCTGCTACAGTAGTGAACTCGCCAACATTGAGGGCATTTAAAAGTTTATTGGATAAACATATGGATGATAATGACATAGTGTAGGTTAGATGGCTTTTGTTTCGGTGCAACATCGTGGGCCGAAGGGCCTGTACTGCGCTGTATTGTTCTATGTTCTATGCTTCACTGTGACAGTTACTGTGAGTACACCCTTCCCAGACTGCTTCACTGTGACGCTGACTGTGGGGACACCGTTCCCAGACTTTTTCACTGTGACGACACCGTTCCCAAACTGCTTCACTGTGACAGTTACTGTGAGTACACCGTTCCCAGACTGCTTCACTGTGATGCTGACTGTGAGGAAACCGTTCCCAGACTGCTTCACTGTGACGCTGACTGTGAGGACACTGTTCCCAGACCGCTTCACTGTGACGCTGACTGTGAGGACACCGTTCCCAGACTGCTTCACTGTGACGCTGAATGTGAGGACGCTGTTCCCAGGCTGCTTCACTGTGAAGCTGACTGCGAGGACACCGTTCCCAGACTGCTTCACTGTGACGCTGACTGTGAGGAAACCGTTCCTAGACTGCTTCACTGTGACGCTGACTGTGAGGACACTGTTCCCAGACCGCTTCACTGTGACGCTGACTGTGAGGAAACCGTTCCTAGACTGCTTCACTGTGACGCTGACTGTGAGGACACTGTTCCCAGACCGCTTCACTGTGACGCTGACTGTGAGGACACCGTTCCCAGACTGCTTCACTGTGACACTGACTGCGAGGACACCGTTCCCAGACTGATTCACTGTGACGCTGAGTGTGGGGACACCGTTCCCAAACTGCTTCACTGTGACACAGATTGTGAGGACACCGTTCCCAGACTGCTTCACTGTGACACTGACTGTGAGGACACCGTTTCCAGACTGCTTCACTGTGACGACACCGTTCCCAGACTGCGTCACTGTGATGCTGCCTGTGAGGACATCATTCCCAGACTGCTTCACTGTGACGCTGACTGCAAGGACACCGTTCCCAGACTGCTTCACTGTGACGCTGACTGCGAGGACACCGTTCCCAGACTGCTTCACTGTGATGCTGACTGTGAGGACACCATTCCCAGACTGCTTCACTGTGACGCTGTGAGGACACCATTCCCAGACTGCTTCACTGTGACACTGACTGTGAGGACACCGTTCCCAGACTGCTTCACTGTGACGCTGTGAGGACACCATTCCCAGACTGCTTCAAAGTGACACTGAATGCGAGGATACCGTTCCCAGACTGTTTCACTGTGACGCTGAATGTGAGGACACTCTTCCCAGACTGCTTCACTGTGACGCTGTGAGGACACCATACCCAGACTGCTTCACTGTGATGCTGACTGTAAGGACACCTTCCCAGACTGCTTCACTGTGACACTGACTGTGAGGACACCGTCCCCAGACTGCTTCACTGTGACACTGACTGTAAGGACACCATTCCCAGACTGCTTCACTGTGACACTGACTGTAAGGACACCTTCCCAGACTGCTTCACTGTGACACTGACTGCGAGGACACCATAACCAGGCTGCTTCACTGTGACACTGACTGTGAAGACACCGTCCCCAGACTGCTTCACTGTGACGCTGATTGTAAGGACACCTTCCCAGACTGCTTCACTGTGACACTGACTGTGAGGACACCTTTCCCAGACTGCTTCACTGTGACACTGACTGTGAAGACAACAATCCCAGACTGCTTTACTGTGACGCTGATTGAAAGGACACTGTTCCCAGACATGCTTCACTGTGACACTGACTGTGAAGACACTGTTCCCAGACTGCTTCACTGTGACGCTGACTGAAAGGACACCATTCCCAGACGGTTTCACTGTGACACTGACTGTGAGGACACCGTTCCCAGACGGTTTCACAGTGACACTGACTGCGAGGACACCGTTCCCAGACTGCTTCCCTGTGACGTTGACTGCGAGGACACCGTTCCCAGACTGCTTGACTGTGATGCTGATTGTGAGGGCACCGTTCCCAGACTGCTTCACTGTGACAGTTACTGTGAGGACACCCTTCCCAGACTGCTTCACTGTGACGCTGACTGTGGGGACACCGTTCCCAGACTTTTTCACTGTGACGACACCGTTCCCAAACTGCTTCACTGTGACAGTTACTGTGAGTACACCATTCCCAGGCTGCTTCACTGTGACGCTGACTGTGAGGACACCGTTCCCAGACTGCTTCACTGTGACACTGACTGTGAGGACACCGTTCCCAGACTGCTTCACTGTGACACTGACTGTGAGGACACTGTTCCCAGGCTGCTTCACTGTGATGCTGACTGTGCGGACACCGTTTCCAGACTGCTTCACTGTGACGACACCGTTCCCAGACTGCGTCACTGTGATGCTGACTGTGAGGACATCATTCCCAGACTGCTTCACTGTGACGCTGAATGCGAGGACACCATTCCCAGCCTGCTTCACTGTGACGCTGACTGCGAGGACACCGTTCCCAGACTGCTTCACTGTGACACTGACTGCGAGAACACTGTTCCCAGACTGCTTCACTGTGACACTGACTGCGAGGACACCGTTCCCAGACTGCTTCACTGTGACAGTAACTGTGAGAACACCATTCCCAGACTGCTTCACTATGACGCCGACAGCGAGGACACCATTCCCAGACTGCTTCACTGTGACGCTGACTGTGAGGACACCATTCCCAGACTGCTTCACTGTGACGCTGTGAGGACACCGTTCCCAGACTGCTTCACTGTGACACTGACTGTGAGGACACCGTTCCCAGACTGCTTCACTGTGACGCTGACTGCAGGACACCGTTCCCAAACTGCTTCACTGTGACGCTGACTGCAGGACACCGTTCCCAGACTGCTTCACTGTGATACTGACTGTGAGGACACCGTTCCCAGACTGCTTCACTGTGACGCTGACTGCGAGGACACCCTTCCCAGACTGCTTCACTGTGACGCTGACTGCAGGACACCGTTCCCAAACTGCTTCACTGTGACTCTGACTGCAGGACACCGTTCCCAGACTGCTTCACTGTGATACTGACTGTGAGGACACCATTCCCAGACTGATTCACTGTGACGCTGACTGCGAGTAAACCATTCCCAGACTGTTTCACTGTGTCGCTGACTGCGAGGACACCATTCCCAGATTGCTTCACTGCGACGCTGACTGCGAGTACACCATTCCCAGACTGCTTCACTGTGTCGCTGACTGTGAGGACACTGTTCCCAGATTGCTTCACTGTTGCACTGACAGTGAGGACTCCCTTCCCAGACGGCTTCACTGTGACGCTGATTGCGTGGGCACCGTTCCCAGACTGCTTCACTGTGACGCTGAATGTGAGGACACTGTTCCCAGACTGCTTCACTGTGACGCTGGCTGCGAGGACACCATTCCCAGACTGCTTCACTGTGACGCTGGCTGCGAGGACACCATTCCCAGACTGCTTCACTGTGACGCTGACTGGGAGGACACCGTTCCCAGACTGATTCACTGTGACGCTGACTGTGAGGACACCGTTCCCAGACTGCTTCACTGTGACACTCACGGTGAGGACACCGTTCCCAGACTGATTCACTGTGACGCTGACTGTGAGGACACCATTCCCAGACTGCTTCACTGTGATGCTCACGGTGAAGACACGGTTACCAGAATGTTTCACTGTGACACTGACTGCGAGGACACCGCTCCCAGACTGCTTCACTGTGACGCTGACTGTGAGGACACCGTTCCCAGACTGCTTCACTGTGACGCTGAATGTGAGTACACTGTTCCCAGACTGCTTCACTGTGACACTGACTGCGAGGACACCGTTCCCAGACTGATTCACTGTGACGACACCGTTCCCAGACTGCGTCACTGTGATGCTGTCTGTGAGGACATCATTCCCAGACTGCTTCACTGTGACGCTGACTGCGAGGACACCGTTCCCAGACTGCTTCACTGTGACGCTGTGAGGACACCATTCCCAGACTGCTTCACTGTGACACTGACTGTGAGGACACCGTTCCCAGACTGCTTCACTGTGACGCTGTGAGGACACCATTCCCAGACTGCTTCACAGTGACACTGAATGCGAGGACACCGTTCCCAGACTGTTTCACTGTGACGCTGAATGTGAGGACACTCTTCCCAGACTGCTTCACTGTGACGCTGTGAGGACACCATACCCAGACTGCTTCACTGTGATGCTGACTGTAAGGACACCTTCCCAGACTGCTTCACTGTGACACTGACTGCGAGGACACCGTAACCAGACTGCTTCACTGTGACACTGACTGTGAGGACACCGTCCCCAGACTGCTTCACTGTGACGCTGATTGTAAGGACACCTTCCCAGACTGCTTCACTGTGACACTGACTGTGAGGACACCTTTCCCAGACTGCTTCACTGTGACACTGACTGTGAAGACAACAATCCCAGACTGCTTTACTGTGACGCTGATTGAAAGGACACGGTTCCCAGACATGCTTCACTGTGACACTGACTGTGAAGACACTGTTCCCAGACTGCTTCACTGTGACGCTGACTGAAAGGACACCATTCCCAGACGGTTTCACTGTGACACTGACTGTGAGGACACCGTTCCCAGACGGTTTCACAGTGACACTGACTGCGAGGACACCGTTCCCAGACTGCTTCCCTGTGACGCTGACTGCGAGGACACCGTTCCCAGACTGCTTGACTGTGATGCTGATTGTGAGGGCACCGTTCCCAGACTGCTTCACTGTGACAGTTACTGTGAGTACACCCTTCCCAGACTGCTTCACTGTGACACTGACTGTGGGGACACCGTTCCCAGACTGCTTCACTGTGACACTGACTGCGAGGACACCGTCCCCAGACTTTTTCACTGTGACGACACCGTTCCCAAACTGCTTCACTGTGACAGTTACTGTGAGTACACCCTTCCCAGACTGCTTCACTGTGACACAGATTGTGAGGACACCGTTCCCAGACTGCTTCACTGTGATGCTGACTGTGAGGAAACCGTTCCCAGACTGCTTCACTGTGACGCTGACTGTGAGGACACTGTTCCCAGACTGCTTCACTGTGACGCTGACTGTGAGGACACCGTTCCCAGACTGCTTCACTGTGACGCTGAATGTGAGGACACTGTTCCCAGACTGATTCACTGTGACGCTGACTGTGAGGACACCGTTCCCAGACTGCTTCACTGTGACGCTGAATGTGAGGACACTGTTCCCAGGCTGCTTCACTGTGACGCTGACTATGAGGAAACCGTTCCCAGACTGCTTCACTGTGACGCTGACTGTGAGGACACTGTTCCCAGACCGCTTCACTGTGACGCTGACTGTGAGGACACCGTTCCCAGACTGATTCACTGTGACGCTCACTGTGACGACACCGTTCCCAAACTGCTTCACTGTGACACAGATTGTGAGGACACCGTTCCCAGACTGCGTCACTGTGATGCTGCCTGTGAGGACATCATTCCCAGACTGCTTCACTGTGACACTGACTGCGAGGACACCGTTCCCAGACTGCTTCACTGTGATGCTGACTGTGAGGACACCATTCCCAGACTGCTTCACTGTGACGCTGTGAGGACACCATTCCCAGACTGCTTCACTGTGACACTGACTGTGAGGACACCGTTCCCAGACTGCTTCACTGTGACGCTGTGAGGACACCATTCCCAGACTGCTTCACAGTGACACTGAATGCGAGGACACCGTTCCCAGACTGTTTCACTGTGACGCTGAATGTGAGGACACTCTTCCCAGACTGCTTCACTGTGACGCTGTGAGGACACCATACCCAGACTGCTTCACTGTGATGCTGACTGTAAGGACACCTTCCCAGACTGCTTCACTGTGACACTGACTGCGAGGACACCGTAACCAGACTGCTTCACTGTGACACTGACTGTGAGGACACCGTCCCCAGACTGCTTCACTGTGACGCTGATTGTAAGGACACCTTCCCAGACTGCTTCACTGTGACACTGACTGCGAGGACACCTTCCCAGACTGCTTCACTGTGATGCTGACTGTAAGGACACCTTCCCAGACTGCTTCACTGTGACACTGACTGTGAGGACACCTTTCCCAGACTGCTTCACTGTGACGCTGTGAAGACAACAATCCCAGACTGCTTTACTGTGACGCTGATTGAAAGGACACTGTTCCCAGACTGCTTCACTGTGACACTGACTGTGAGGACACCGTCCCCAGACTGCTTCACTGTGACGCTGATTGTAAGGACACCTTCCCAGACTGCTTCACTGTGACACTGACTGTGAGGACACTGTTCCCAGACATGCTTCACTGTGACACTGACTGTGAAGACACTGTTCCCAGACTGCTTCACTGTGACGCTGACTGAAAGGACACCATTCCCAGACGGTTTCACTGTGACACTGACTGTGAGGACACCGTTCCCAGACGGTTTCACAGTGACACTGACTGCGAGGACACCGTTCCCAGACTGCTTCCCTGTGACGCTGACTGTGAGGACACCGTTCTCAGACTGCTTCACTGTGATGCTGCGAGGAAACCGTTCCCAGACTGTTTCACCGTGACGCTGACTGTGAGGACACCGTTCCCAGACTGCTTCACTGTGACGCTGACTGCGAGCGCACCGTTCCCAGACTGCTTCACTGTGACGCTGACTGTGAGCACACCGTTCCCAGACTGCTTCACTGTGACGCTGACTGCAAGGACACCGTTCCCAGACTGCTTCGCTGTGACGCTGACTGCGAGGACACCATTCCCAGACTGCTTCACTGTGACGCTGACTGTGAGGACACCATTCCCAGACTGCTTCACTGTGACGCTCACGTTGAGGACACCGTTACCAGACTGCTTCACTGTGACGCTGACTGTGAGGACACCCTTCCCAGACTGCTTCACTGTGACGCTGACTGCAGGACACCATTCCCAGACTGCTTCACTGTGACGCTGACTGTGGGGACACCGTTCCCAGACTTTTTCACTGTGACGACACCGTTCCCAAACTGCTTCACTGTGACAGTTACTGTGAGTACACCCTTCCCAGACTGCTTCACTGTGACACAGATTGTGAGGACACCGTTCCCAGACTGCTTCACTGTGATGCTGTGAGTGCACCGTTCCCAGACTGCTTCACTGTGACACTGACTGTGAGGACACCGTTCCCAGACTGCTTCACTGTGACGACACCGTTCCCAGACTGCGTCACTGTGATGCTGACTGTGAGGACGTCATTCCCAGACTGCTTCACTGTGACGCTGACTGTGAGGACACCATTCCCAGCCTGCTTCACTGTGACGCTGACTGCGAGGACACCGTTCCCAGACTGCTTCACTGTGACACTGACTGCGAGAACACTGTTCCCAGACTGCTTCACTGTGACACTGACTGCGAGGACACCGTTCCCAGACTGCTTCACTGTGACAGTAACGGTGAGAACACCATTCCCAGACTGCTTCACTATGACGCCGACAGCGAGGACACCATTCCCAGACTGCTTCACTGTGACGCTGACTGTGAGGACACCATTCCCAGACTGCTTCACTGTGACGCTGTGAGGACACCGTTCCCAGACTGCTTCACTGTGACACTGACTGTGAGGACACCGTTCCCAGACTGCTTCACTGTGACACTGACTGCAGGACACCGTTCCCAAACTGCTTCACTGTGACGCTGACTGCAGGACACCGTTCCCAGACTGCTTCACTGTGATACTGACTGTGAGGACACCGTTCCCAGACTGCTTCACTGTGACGCTGACTGCGAGGACACCCTTCCCAGACTGCTTCACTGTGACGCTGACTGCAGGACACCGTTCCCAAACGGCTTCACTGTGACGCTGACTGCAGGACACCGTTCCCAGACTGCTTCACTGTGATACTGACTGTGAGGACACCATTCCCAGACTGATTCACTGTGACGCTGACTGCGAGTAAACCATTCCCAGACTGTTTCACTGTGTCGCTGACTGCGAGGACACCATTCCCAGATTGCTTCACTGTGACGCTGACTGCGAGTACACCATTCCCAGACTGCTTCACTGTGTCGCTGACTGTGAGGAAACTGTTCCCAGACTGAATCACTCTGACGCTGAATGTGAGGACACCGTTCCCAGACTGCTTCACTGTGACGCTGACTGTGAGGACACCGTTCCCAGACTGCTTCACTGTGACGCTGCGAGGAAACCGTTCCCAGACTGCTTCACTATGACACTGACTGTGAGGACACCGTTCCCAGACTGCTTCACTGTGATGCTGCGAGGAAACCGTTCCCAGACTGTTTCACCGTGACGCTGACTGTGAGGACACCGTTCCCAGACTGCTTCACTGTGACGCTGACTGCGAGCGCACCGTTCCCAGACTGCTTCACTGTGACGCTGACTGTGAGCACACCGTTCCCAGACTGCTTCACTGTGACGCTGACTGCAAGGACACCGTTCCCAGACTGCTTCGCTGTGACGCTGACTGCGAGGACACCATTCCCAGACTGCTTCACTGTGACGCTGACTGTGAGGACACCATTCCCAGACTGCTTCACTGTGACGCTCACGTTGAGGACACCGTTACCAGACTGCTTCACTGTGACGCTGACTGTGAGGACACCCTTCCCAGACTGCTTCACTGTGACGCTGACTGCAGGACACCATTCCCAGACTGCTTCACTGTGATACTGACTGTGAGGACACCGTTCCCAGACTGCTTCACTGTGACGCTAACTGCGAGGACACCATTCCCAGCCTGCTTCACTGTGACGCTGACTGCGAGGACACTGTTCCCAGATTGCTTCACTGTTGCACTGACAGTGAGGACTCCGTTCCCAGACGGCTTCACTGTGACGCTGATTGCGTTGGCACCGTTCCCAGACTGATTCACTGTGACGCTGAATGTGAGGACACTGTTCCCAGACTGCTTCACTGTGACGCTGAATGTGAGGACACTGTTCCCAGACTGCTTCACTGTGACGCTGGCTGCGAGGACACCATTCCCAGACTGCTTCACTGTGACGCTGGCTGCGAGGACACCGTTCCCAGACTGCTTCACTGTGACGCTGACTGGGAGGACACCGTTCCCAGACTGATTCACTGTGACGCTGACTGGGAGGACACCGTTCCTAGACTGATTCACTGTGACGCTGACTGTGAGGACACCGTTCCCAGACTGCTTCACTGTGACACTCACGGTGAGGACACCGTTCCCAGACTGCTTCACTGTGACGCTCACGGTGAAGACACGGTTACCAGAATGTTTCACTGTGACGCTGACTGCGAGGACACCGCTCCCAGACTGCTTCACTGTGACGCTGACTGTGAGGACACTGTTCCCAGACCGCTTCACTGTGACGCTAACTGCGAGGACACCATTCCCAGACTGCTTCACTGTGACGCTGACTACGAGGACACTGTTCCCAGATTGCTTCACTGTTGCACTGACAGTGAGGACTCCCTTCCCAGGCGGCTTCACTGTGACGCTGATTGCGTGGGCACCGTTCCCAGACTGATTCACTGTGACGCTGAATGTGAGGACACTGTTCCCAGACTGCTTCACTGTGACGCTGAATGTGAGGACACTGTTCCCAGACTGCTTCACTGTGACGCTGGCTGCGAGGACACCATTCCCAGACTGCTTCACTGTGACGCTGGCTGCGAGGACACCATTCCCAGACTGCTTCACTGTGACGCTGACTGGGAGGACACCGTTCCCAGACTGATTCACTGTGATGCTGACTGTGAGGACACCGTTCCCAGACTGCTTCACTGTGACACTCACGGTGAGGACACCGTTCCCAGACTGATTCACTGTGACGCTGACTGTGAGGACACCATTCCCAGACTGCTTCACTGTGATGCTCACGGTGAAGACACGGTTACCAGAATGTTTCACTGTGACGCTGACTGCGAGGACACCGCTCCCAGACTGCTTCACTGTGACGCTGACTGCGAGGACACCGTTCCCAGACTGCTTCACTGTGACGCTGACTGCGAGGGCACCGTTCCCAGACTGATTCACTGTGACGCTGACTGTGAGGACACCGTTCCCAGACTGCTTCACTGTGACGCTGACTGCGAGGACACCGCTCCCAGACTGCTTCACTGTGACGCTGACTGTGAGGACACTGTTCCCAGACCGCTTCACTGTGACGCTGACTGTGAGGAAACCGTTCCCAGACTGCTTCACTGTGACGCTGACTGTGAGGACACTGTTCCCAGACCGCTTCACTGTGACGCTGACTGTGAGGACACCGTTCCCAGACTGCTTCACTGTGACGCTGAATGTGAGGACACTGTTCCCAGACTGCTTCACTGTGACACTGACTGCGAGGACACCGTTCCCAGACTGATTCACTGTGACGCTGAGTGTGGGGACACCGTTCCCAGACTTTTTCACTGTGACACTCACTGTGACGACACCGTTCCCAAACTGCTTCACTGTGACACAGATTGTGAGGACACCGTTCCCAGACTGCTTCACTGTGACAATGACTGTGAGGACACCGTTTCCAGACTGCTTCACTGTGACGACACCGTTCCCAGACTGCGTCACTGTGATGCTGCCTGTGAGGACATCATTCCCAGACTGCTTCACTGTGACGCTGACTGCGAGGACACCGTTCCCAGACTGCTTCACTGTGATGCTGACTGTGAGGACACCATTCCCAGACTGCTTCACTGTGACGCTGTGAGGACACCATTCCCAGACTGCTTCACTGTGACACTCACTGTGAGGACACCATTCCCAGACTGCTTCACTGTGACGCTGTGAGGACACCATTCCCAGACTGCTTCACAGTGACACTGAATGCGAGGACACCGTTCCCAGACTGCTTCACAGTGACACTGAATGCGAGGACACCGTTCCCAGACTGCTTCACTGTGACGCTGTGAGGACACCATACCCAGACTGCTTCACTGTGATGCTGACTGTGAGGACACCTTCCCAGACTGCTTCACTGTGTCGCTGACTGCGAGGACACCGTTCCCAGACTGCTTCACTGTGACGCTGTGAGGACACCATACCCAGACTGCTTCACTGTGATGCTGACTGTGAGGACACCTTCCCAGACTGCTTCACTGTGACACTGACTGTGAGGACACCGTCCCCAGACTGCTTCACTGTGACACTGACTGTGAGGACACCGTCCCCAGACTGCTTCACTGTGACACTGACTGTGAAGACAACAATCCCAGACTGCTTTACTGTGACGCTGATTGAAAGGACACTGTTCCCAGACATGCTTCACTGTGACACTGACTGTGAAGACACTGTTCCCGGACTGCTTCACTGTGACGCTGACTGAAAGGACACCATTCCCAGACGGTTTCACTGTGACACTGACTGCGAGGACACCGTTCCCAGACTGCTTCCCTGTGACGCTGACTGCGAGGACACCGTTCCCAGACTGTGATGTTTATTGTGAGGGCACCGTTCCCAGACTGCTTCACTGTGACAGTTACTGTGAGTACACCCTTCCCAGACTGCTTCACTGTGACGCTGACTGTGGGGACACCGTTCCCAGACTTTTTCACTGTGACGACACCGTTCCCAAACTGCTTAACTGTGACAGTTACTGTGAGTACACCCTTCCCAGACTGCTTCACTGTGACACAGATTGTGAGGACACCGTTCCCAGACTGCTTCACTGTGACACTGACTGTGAGGACACTGTTCCCAGGCTGCTTCACTGTGACGCTGACTGTGCGGACACCGTTTCCAGACTGCTTCACTGTGACACTGACTGTGAGGACACTGTTCCCAGGCTGCTTCACTGTGACGCTGACTGTGACGACACCGTTCCCAGACTGCTTCACTGTGACGACACCGTTCCCAGACTGCGTCACTGTGATGCTGACTGTGAGGACACCGTTTCCAGACTGCTTCACTGTGACGACACCGTTCCCAGACTGCGTCACTGTGATGCTGACTGTGAGGACATCATTCCCAGACTGCTTCACTGTGACGCTGACTGTGAGGACACCGTTCCCAGACTGCTTCACTGTGACGCTGACTGCGAGGACACCGTTCCCAGACTGCTTCACTGTGACACTGACTGCGAGAACATTGTTCCCAGACTGCTTCACTGTGACACTGACTGCGAGGACACCGTTCCCAGACTGCTTCACTGTGACAGTAACTGTGAGAACACCATTCCCAGACTGCTTCACTGTGACGCTGACAGCGAGGACACCATTCCCAGACTGCTTCACTGTGACGCTGACTGAGAGGAGACCGTTCCCAGACTGCTTCACTGTGACGCTGTGAGGACACCGTTCCAAGACTGCTTCACTGTGACACTGACTGTGAGGTCACCCTTCCCAGACTGCTTCACTGTGACGCTGACTGCAGGACACCGTTCCCAGACTGCTTCACTGTGATACTGACTGTGAGGACACCATTCCCAGACTGCTTCACTGTGACGCTGACTGTGAGGAACCCATTCCCAGACTGTTCCACTGTGACGCTGACTGTGAGGACACCGTTCCCAGACTGCTTCACTGTTATGCTGACTGCCAGTAAACCATTCCCAGACTGTTTCACTGTGACGCAGACTGCGAGAACACCATTCCCAGACTGCTTCACTGTGTCGCTGACTGCGAGGACACCGTTCCCAGGCTGCTTTACTGTGACGCTGACTGTGAGGACACCGTTCCCAGACTGCTTCACTGTGACGCTGACTGCGAGAACACCATTCCCAGACTGCTTCACTGTGTCGCTGACTGCGAGGACACCATTCCCAGACTGCTTCACTGTGACGCTGACTGCGAGGACACCGTTCCCAGACTGCTTCACTGTGACACTGACTGCGAGGACACCATTCCCAGACTGCTTCACTGTGACGCTGACTGCGAGGACACCGTCCCCAGACTGCTTCACTGTGACGCTGACTGCGAGGACACCGTTCCCAGACTGCTTCACTGTGACACTGACTGCGAGGACACCATTTCCAGACTGCTTCACTGTGACGCTGACTGCGAGGACACCATTCCCAGACTGCTTCACTGTGACGCTGACTGCGAGGACACCGTTCCCAGACTGCTTCACTGTGACACTGACTGCGAGGACACCATTCCCAGACTGCTTCACTATGACGCATACTGCGAGAACACCATTCCCAGACTGCTTCACTGTGTCGCTGACAGCGAGGACACCGTTCCCAGACTGCTTTACTGTGACGCTGACTGTGAGGACACCGTTTCCAGACTGCTTCACTGTGCCGCTGACAGCGAGGACACCGTTCCCAGACTGCGACACTGACTGCGAGGACACTGTTCCCAGACTGCTTCACTGTGACGCTGACTGTGAGGACACCGTTCCCAGACTGCTTCACTGTGACGCTGACTGTGAGGACACCATTCCCAGACTGCTTCACTGTGACGCTGACTGCGAGGACACCGTTCCCAGACTGCGACACTGACTGCGAGGACACCGTTCCCAGACTGCTTCACCGTGACGCTGACTGCGAGGACACCGTTCCCAGACTGCTTCACTGTGACGCTGACTGCGAGGACACCGTTCCCAGACTGCTTCACTGTGACGCTGACTGCGTGGACACCGTTCCCAGACTGCTTCACTGTGACGCTGATTGCGAGGACACCGTTCCCAGACTGCTTCACTGTGACGCTGACTGCGAGGACACCGTTCCCAGACTGCTTCACTGTGACGCTGACTGCGAGGACACCGTTCCCAGACTGCTTCACTGTGACGCTGACTGCGAGGACACCGTTCCCAGACTGCTTCACTGTGTCGCTGACAGCGAGGACACCGTTCCCAGACTGCTTCACTGTGATGCTGACTGTGAGGAAACCGTTCCCAGACTGATTCACTGTGACGCTGACTGCAAGGACACCGTTCCCAGACTGCTTCACTGTGACACTGACTGTGAGGACACCATTCCCAGACTGCTTCACTGTGACGCTGACTGCGACGACACCGTTCCCAGACTGCTTGACTGTGACACTGACTGCGAGGACACCGTTCCCAGACTGCTTCACTGTGACGCTGACTGTGAGGACACCGTTCCCAGATTGCTTCACTGTGACGCTGACTGTGAGGACACCATTCCCAGATCACTTCACTGTGACACTGACTGTGAGGACACCGTTCCCAGACTGCTTCACTGTGACGCTGACTGCGAGGACAATGTTCCCAGACTGCTTCACTGTGACGCTGACTGTGAGGACACCGTTCCCAGACTGCTTCACTGTGACGCTGACTGTGAGGACACCGTTCCCAGATTGCTTCACTGTGACGCTGACTGTGAGGACACCATTCCCAGATCACTTTACTGTGACACTGACTGTGAGGACACCGTTCCCAGACTGCTTCACTGTGACGCTGACTGCGAGGACACTGTTCCCAGACTGCTTCACTGTGACGCTGACTGTGAGGACACCGTTCCCAGACTGCTTCACTGTGATGCTGCGAGGAAACCGTTCCCAGACTGCTTCACTGTGATGCTGACTGCGAGGACACCGCCCCCAGACTGCTTCACTGTGACGCTGACTGTAAGGACACCTTCCCAGACTGTTTCACTGTGACACTGACTGTGAGGACACCTTTCCCAGACTGCTTCACTGTGACACTGACTGTGAAGACAACAATCCCAGACTGCTTCACTGTGACGCTGATTGAAAGGACACTGTTCCCAGACATGCTTCACTGTGAGACTGACTGTGAAGACACTGTTCCCAGACTGCTTCACTGTGACGCTGACTGAAAGGACACCATTCCCAGACTGCTTCACTGTGACGCTGACTGTGAGGAACCCATTCCCAGACTGTTCCACTGTGACGCTGACTGTGAGGACACCGTTCCCAGACTGCTTCACTGTTATGCTGACTGCGAGTAAACCATTCCCAGACTGTTTCACTGTGACGCTGACTGCGAGAACACCATTCCCAGACTGCTTCACTGTGTCGCTGACTGCGAGGACACCGTTCCCAGGCTGCTTTACTGTGACGCTGACTGTGAGGACACCGTTCCCAGACTGCTTCACTGTGACGCTGACTGCGAGAACACCATTCCCAGACTGCTTCACTGTGTCGCTGACTGTGAGGACACCATTCCCAGACTGCTTCACTGTGACGCTGACTGCGAGGACACCGTTCCCAGACTGCTTCACTGTGACACTGAATGTGAGGACACTCTTCCCAGACTGCTTCACTGTGACGCTGACTGCGAGGACACCATTCCCAGACTGCTTCACTGTGACGCTGACTGCGAGGACACCGTCCCCAGGCTGCTTCACAGTGACGCTGACTGCGAGGACACCGTTCCCAGACTGCTTCACTGTGACGCTGACTGCGAGGACACCGTTCCCAGACTGCTTCACTGTGACACTGACTGCGAGGACACCATTCCCAGTCTGCTTCACTGTGACGCTGACTGCGAGGACACCATTCCCAGACTGCTTCACTGTGACGCTGACTGCGAGGACACCGTTCCCAGACTGCTTCACTGTGACACTGACTGCGAGGACACCATTCCCAGACTGCTTCACTATGACGCATACTGCGAGAACACCATTCCCAGACTGCTTCACTGTGTCGCTGACAGCGAGGACACCGTTCCCAGACTGCTTTACTGTGACGCTGACTGTGAGGACACCGTTTCCAGACTGCTTCACTGTGCCGCTGACAGCGAGGACACCTTTCCCAGACTGCGACACTGACTGCGAGGACACTGTTCCCAGACTGCTTCACTGTGACGCTGACTGTGAGGACACCGTTCCCAGACTGCTTCACTGTGACGCTGACTGTGAGGACACCATTCCCAGACTGCTTCACTGTGACGCTGACTGCGAGGACACCGTTCCCAGACTGCGACACTGACTGCGAGGACACCGTTCCCAGACTGCTTCACTGTGACGCTGACTGCGAGGACACCGTTCCCAGACTGCTTCACTGTGACGCTGACTGCGAGGACACTGTTCCCAGACTGCTTCACTGTGACGCTGACTGCGTGGACACCGTTCCCAGACTGCTTCACTGTGACGCTGAGTGTGGGGACACCGTTCCCAGACTTTTTCACTGTGACACTCACTGTGACGACACCGTTCCCAAACTGCTTCACTGTGACACAGATTGTGAGGACACCGTTCCCAGACTGCTTCACTGTGACACTGACTGTGAGGACACCGTTTCCAGGCTGCTTCACTGTGACGACACCGTTCCCAGACTGCGTCACTGTGATGCTGCCTGTGAGGACATCATTCCCAGACTGCTTTACTGTGACGCTGACTGCGAGGACACCGTTCCCAGACTGCTTCACTGTGATGCTGACTGTGAGGACACCATTCCTAGACTGCTTCACTGTGACGCTGTGAGGACACCATTCCCAGACTGCTTCACTGCGACACTGACTGTGAGGACACCGTTCCCAGACTGCTTCACTGTGACGCTGTGAGGACACCGTTCCCAGACTGCTTCACAGTGACACTGAATGCGAGGACACCGTTCCCAGACTGTTTCACTGTGACGGTGAATGTGAGGACACTCTTCCCAGACTGCTTCACTGTGACGCTGACTGCGAGGACACCGTTCCCAGACTGCTTCACTGTGACGCTGTGAGGACACCGTTCCCAGACTGCTTCACAGTGACACTGAATGCGAGGACACCGTTCCCAGACTGCTTCACTGTGATGCTGACTGTGAGGACACCATTCCCAGACTGCTTCACTGTGACGCTGTGAGGACACCATTCCCAGACTGCTTCACTGTGACACTGAATGCGAGGACACCGTTCCCAGACTGCTTCACTGTGACGCTGTGAGGACACCATTCCCAGACTGCTTCACAGTGACACTGAATGCGAGGACACCGTTCCCAGACTGCTTCACTGTGACGCTGTGAGGACACCATACCCAGACTGCTTCACTGTGATGCTGACTGTAAGGACACCTTCCCAGACTGCTTCACTGTGACGCTGACTGCGAGGACACCGTTCCCAGACTGCTTCACTGTGACACTGACTGCGAGGACACCGTTCCCAGACTGCTTCACTGTGACGCTGTGAGGACACCATTCCCAGACTGCTTCACAGTGACACTGAATGCGAGGACACCGTTCCCAGACTGTTTCACTGTGACGCTAAATGTGAGGACACTCTTCCCAGACTGCTTCACTGTGACGCTGTGAGGACACCATACCCAGACTGCTTCACTGTGATGCTGACTGTAAGGACACCTTCCCAGACTGCTTCACTGTGACACTGACTGCGAGGACACCGTCCCCAGACTGCTTCACTGTGACGCTGATTGTAAGGACACCTTCCCAGACTGCTTCACTGTGACACTGACTGTGAGGACACCTTTCCCAGACTGCTTCACTGTGACACTGACTGTGAAGACAACAATCCCAGACTGCGTTACTGTGACGCTGATTGAAAGGACACTGTTCCCAGACATGCTTCACTGTGACACTGACTGTGAAGACACTGTTCCCAGACTGCTTCACTGTGACGCTGACTGAAAGGACACCATTCCCAGACGGTTTCACTGTGACACTGACTGTGAGGACACCGTTCCCAGACGGTTTCACAGTGACACTGACTGCGAGGACACCGTTCCCAGACTGCTTCCCTGTGACGCTGACTGCGAGGACACCGTTCCCAGACTGCTTCCCTGTGACGCTGACTGCGAGGACACTGTTCCCAGACTGCTTCACTGTGACGCTGACTGAAAGGACACCATTCCCAGACGGTTTCACTGTGACACTGACTGTGAGGACACCGTTCCCAGACGGTTTCACAGTGACACTGACTGTGAGGGCACCGTTCCCAAACTGCTTCACTGTGACAGTTACTGTGAGTACACCCTTCCCAGACTGCTTCACTGTGACGCTGACTGTGGGGACACCGTTCCCAGACTTTTTCACTGTGACGACACCGTTCCCAGACTGCTTCACTGTGACAGTTACTGTGAGTACACCCTTCCCAGACTGCTTCACTGTGACACAGATTGTGAGGACACCGTTCCCAGACTGCTTCACTGTGATGCTGTGAGTGCACCGTTCCCAGACTGCTTCACTGTGACACTGACTGTGAGGACACTGTTCCCAGGCTGCTTCACTGTGACGCTGACTGTGCGGACACCGTTTCCAGACTGCTTCACTGTGACGACACCGTTCCCAGACTGCGTCACTGTGATGCTGACTGTGAGGACATCATTCCCAGACTGCTTCACTGTGACGCTGACTGTGAGGACACCATTCCCAGCCTGCTTCACTGTGACGCTGACTGCGAGGACACCGTTCCCAGACTGCTTCACTGTGACACTGACTGCGAGAACACTGTTCCCAGACTGCTTCACTGTGACACTGACTGCGAGGACACCGTTCCCAGACCGCTTCACTGTGACAGTAACTGTGAGAACACCATTCCCAGACTGCTTCACTATGACGCCGACAGCGAGGACACCATTCCCAGACTGCTTCACTGTGACGCTGACTGTGAGGACACCATTCCCAGACTGCTTCACAGTGACGCTGTGAGGACACCGTTCCCAGACTGCTTCACTGTGACACTGACTGTGAGGACACCGTTCCCAGACTGCTCCACTGTGACGCTGACTGCAGGACACCGTTCCCAAAGTGCTTCACTGTGACGCTGACTGCAGGACACCGTTCCCAGACTGCTTCACTGTGATACTGACTGTGAGGACACCGTTCCCAGACTGCTTCACTGTGACGCTGACTGCGAGGACACCCTTCCCAGACTGCTTCACTGTGACGCTGACTGCAGGACACCGTTCCCAAACTGCTTAACTGTGACGCTGACTGCAGGACACCGTTCCCAGACTGCTTCACTGTGATACTGACTGTGAGGACACCATTCCCAGACTGATTCACTGTGACGCTGACTGCGAGTAAACCATTCCCAGACTGTTTCACTGTGTCGCTGACTGCGAGGACACCATTCCCAGATTGCTTCACTGTGACGCTGACTGCGAGTACACCATTCCCAGACTGCTTCACTGTGTCGCTGACTGTGAGGAAACTGTTCCCAGACTGATTCACTCTGACGCTGAATGTGAGGACACCATTCCCAGACTGCTTCACTATGACACTGACTGTGAGGACACCGTTCCCAGACTGCTTCACTGTGACGCTGCGAGGACACTGTTCCCAGACTGTTTAACTGTAACGCTGACTATGAGGACACCGTTCCCAGACTGCTTCACTGTGACGCTGACTGTGAGGACACCATTCCCAGACTGATTCACTATGACACTGACTGCGAGGACACCGTTCCCAGACTGTTTCACTGTGACGCTGCGAGGAAACCGTTCCCAGACTGTTTAACTGTAACGCTGACTGTGAGGACACCGTTCCCAGACTGCTTCACTGTGACGCTGACTGCGAGCACACCGTTCCCAGACTGCTTCACTGTGATGCTGCGAGGAAACCGTTCCCAGACTGTTTAACTGTGACGCTGACTGTGAGGACACCGTTCCCAGACTGCTTCACTGTGACGCTGCGAGGAAACCGTACCCAGACGGTTTAACTGTAACGCTGACTGTGAGGACACCGTTCCCAGACTGCTTCACTGTGACGCTGACTGCGAGCACACCGTTCCCAGACTGCTTCACTGTGATGCTGCGAGGAAACCGTTCCCAGACTGTTTAACTGTGACGCTGACTGTGAGGACACCGTTCCCAGACTGCTTCACTGTGACGCTGACGGCGAGCACACCGTTCCCAGACTGCTTCACTGTGACGCTGACTGTGAGCACACCGTTCCCAGACTGCTTCACTGTGACGCTGACTGCAAGGACACCGTTCCCAGACTGCTTCGCTGTGACGCTGACTGCGAGGACACCATTCCCAGACTGCTTCACTGTGACGCTGACTGTGAGGACACCATTCCCAGACTGCTTCACTGTGACGCTCACGTTGAGGACACCGTTACCAGACTGCTTCACTGTGACGCTGACTGTGAGGACACCCTTCCCAGACTGCTTCACTGTGACGCTGACTGCAGGACACCATTCCCAGACTGCTTCACTGTGATACTGACTGTGAGGACACCTTTCCCAGACTGCTTCACTGTGACGCTAACTGCGAGGACACCATTCCCAGACTGCTTCACTGTGACGCTGACTGCGAGGACACTGTTCCCAGATTGCTTCACTGTTGCACTGACAGTGAGGACTCCCTTCCCAGACGGCTTCACTGTGACGCTGATTGCGTGGGCACCGTTCCCAGACTGATTCACTGTGACGCTGAATGTGAGGACACTGTTCCCAGACTGCTTCACTGTGACGCTGAATGTGAGGACACTGTTCCCAGACTGCTTCACTGTGACGCTGGCTGAGAGGACACCATTCCCAGACTGCTTCACTGTGACGCTGGCTGCGAGGACACCATTCCCAGACTGCTTCACTGTGACGCTGACTGGGAGGACACCGTTCCCAGACTGATTCACTGTGACGCTGACTGTGAGGACACCGTTCCCAGACTGCTTCACTGTGACACTCACGGTGAGGACACCCTTCCCAGACTGATTCACTGTGACGCTGACTGTGAGGACACCATTCCCAGACTGCTTCACTGTGATGCTCACGGTGAAGACACGGTTACCAGAATGTTTCACTGTGACGCTGACTGCGAGGACACCGCTCCCAGACTGCTTCACTGTGACGCTGACTGCGAGGACACCGTTCCCAGACTGCTTCACTGTGACGCTGACTGCGAGGGCACCGTTCCCAGACTGATTCACTGTGACGCTGACTGTGAGGACACCGTTCCCAGACTGCTTCACTGTGACGCTGACTGCGAGGACACCGCTCCCAGACTGCTTCACTGTGACGCTGACTGTGAGGACACTGTTCCCAGACCGCTTCACTGTGACGCTGACTGTGAGGACACCGTTCCCAGACTGCTTCACTGTGACGCTGAATGTGAGGACACTGTTTCCAGACTGCTTCACTGTGACGACACCGTTCCCAGACTGCGTCACTGTGATGCTGACTGCGAGGTCACCGTTCCCAGACTGCTTCACTGTGACGCTGACTGCGAGGACACCGTTCCCAGACTGCTTCACTGTGACGCTGTGAGGACACCATTCCCAGACTGCTTCACTGTGACACTGACTGTGAGGACACCGTTCCCAGACTGATTCACTGTGATGCTGCGAGGAAACCGTTCCCATACTGCTTAACTGTGACGCTGACTGTGAGGACACCGTTCCCAGACTGCTTCACTGTGACGCTGACTGTGAGGACACCTTCCCAGACTGCTTCACTGTGACACTGACTGCGAGGACACCGTAACCAGACTGCTTCACTGTGACACTGACTGTGAGGACACCATCCCCAGACTGCTTCACTGTGACACTGACTGTGAAGACAACAATCCCAGACTGCTTTACGGTGACGCTGATTGAAAGGACACTGTTCCCAGACATGCTTCACTGTGACACTGACTGTGAGGACACCGTTCCCAGACGGTTTCACAGTGACACTGACTGCGAGGACACCGTTCCCAGACTGCTTGACTGTGATGCTGATTGTGAGGGCACCCTTCCCAGACTGCTTCACTGTGACGCTGACTGTGGGGACACCGTTCCCAGACTTTTTCACTGTGACGACACCGTTCCCAAACTGCTTCACTGTGACAGTTACTGTGAGTACACCCTTCCCAGGCTGCTTCACTGTGACGCTGACTGTGCGGACACCGTTCCCAGACTGCTTCACTGTGACGACACCGTTCCCAGACTGCGTCACTGTGATGCTGACTGTGAGGACATCATTCCCAGACTGCTTCACTGTGACGCTGACTGTGAGGACACCGTTCCCAGACTGCTTCACTGTGACGCTGACTGCGAGGACACCGTTCCCAGACTGCTTCACTGTGACACAGACTGCGAGAACATTGTTCCCAGACTGCTTCACTGTGACACTGACTGCGAGGACACCGTTCCCAGACTGCTTCACTGTGACAGTAACTGTGAGAACACCATTCCCAGACTGCTTCACTGTGACGCTGACAGCGAGGACACCATTCCCAGACTGCTTCACTGTGACGCTGACAGCGAGGACACCATTCCCAGACTGCTTCACTGTGACGCTGACTGAGAGGAGACCGTTCCCAGACTGCTTCACTGTGACGCTGTGAGGACACCGTTCCAAGACTGCTTCACTGTGACACTGACTGTGAGGTCACCCTTCCCAGACTGCTTCACTGTGACGCTGACTGCAGGACACCGTTCCCAGACTGCTTCACTGTGATACTGACTGTGAGGACACCATTCCCAGACTGCTTCACTGTGACGCTGACTGTGAGGACACCGTTCCCAGACTGCTTCACTGTTATGCTGACTGCGAGTAAACCATTCCCAGACTGTTTCACTGTGACGCTGACTGCGAGAACACCATTCCCAGACTGCTTCACTGTGTCGCTGACTGCGAGGACACCGTTCCCAGGCTGCTTTACTGTGACGCTGACTGTGAGGACACCGTTCCCAGACTGCTTCACTGTGATGCTGACTGCGAGAACACCATTCCCAGACTGCTTCACTGTGTCGCTGACTGTGAGGACACCATTCCCAGACTGCTTCACTGTGACGCTGACTGCGAGGACACCGTTCCCAGACTGCTTCACTGTTACACTGACTGCGAGGACACCATTCCCAGACTGCTTCACTGTGACGCTGACTGCGAGGACAACGTCCCCAGACTGCTTCACAGTGACGCTGACTGCGAGGACACCGTTCCCAGACTGCTTCACTGTGACGCTGACTGCGAGGACACCGTTCCCAGACTGCTTCACTGTGACACTGACTGCGAGGACACCATTCCCAGACTGCTTCACTGTGACGCTGACTGCGAGGACACCATTCCCAGACTACTTCACTGTGACGCTGACGGCGAGGACACCGTTCCCAGACTGCTTCACTGTGACACTGACTGCGAGGACACCATTCCCAGACTGCTTCACTATGACGCATACTGCGAGAACACCATTCCCAGACTGCTTCACTGTGTCGCTGACAGCGAGGACACCGTTCCCAGACTGCTTTACTGTGACGCTGACTGTGAGGACACCGTTTCCAGACTGCTTCACTGTGCCGCTGACAGCGAGGACACCGTTCCCAGACTGCGACACTGACTGCGAGGACACTGTTCCCAGACTGCTTCACTGTGACGCTGACTGTGAGGACACCGTTCCCAGACTGCTTCACTGTGACGCTGACTGTGAGGACACCATTCCCAGACTGCTTCACTGTGACGCTGACTGCGAGGACACCGTTCCCAGACTGCGACACTGACTGCGAGGACACCGTTCCCAGACTGCATCACTTGACGCTGACTGCGAGGACACCGTTCCCAGACTGCTTCACTGTGACGCTGACTGCGAGGACACTGTTCCCAGACTGCTTCACTGTGACACTGACTGCGAGGACACCGTTCCCAGACTGCTTCACTGTGACGCTGACTGCGAGGACACCGTTCCCAGACGGCTTCACTGTGACGCTGACTGCGAGGACACCGTTCCCAGACGGCTTCACTGTGACGCTGACTGCGAGGACACCGTTCCCAGACTGCTTAACTGTGACGCTGACTGCGAGGACACCGTTCCCAGACTGCTTCACTGTGTCGCTGACAGCGAGAACACCGTTCCCAGACTGCTTCACTGTGATGCTGACTGTGAGGAAACCGTTCCCAGACTGATTCACTGTGACGCTGACTGCAAGGACACCGTTCCCAGACTGCTTCACTGTGACACTGACTGTGAGGACACCATTCCCAGACTGCTTCACTGTGACACTGACTGCGAGGACACCGTTCCCAGACTGCTTCACTGTGACACTGACTGTGAGGACACCATTCCCAGACTGCTTCACTGTGACACTGACTGTGAGGACACCATTCCCAGACTGCTTCACTGTGACACTGACTGCGAGGACACCGTTCCCAGACTGCTTCACTGTGACGCTGACTGTGAGGACACCGTTCCCAGATTGCTTCACTGTGACGCTGACTGTGAGGACACCGTTCCCAGACTGCTTCACTGTGACGCTGACTGTGAGGACACTGTTCCCAGACTGCTTCACTGTGACGCTGACTGTGAGGACACTCTTCCCAGACTGCTTCACTGTGATGCTGCGAGGAAACCGTTCCCAGACTGCTTCACTGTGATGCTGACTGCGAGGACACCGCCCCCAGACTGCTTCACTGTGACGCTGACTGTAAGGACACCTTCCCAGACTGTTTCACTGTGACACTGACTGTGAGGACACCTTTCCCAGACTGCTTCACTGTGACACTGACTGTGAAGACAACAATCCCAGACTGCTTCACTGTGACGCTGATTGAAAGGACACTGTTCCCAGACATGCTTCACTGTGACACTGACTGTGAAGACACTGTTCCCAGACTGCTTCACTGTGACGCTGACTGAAAGGACACCATTCCCAGACTGCTTCACTGTGACGCTGACTGTGAGGAACCCATTCCCAGACTGTTCCACTGTGACGCTGACTGTGAGGACGCCGTTCCCAGACTGCTTCACTGTTATGCTGACTGCGAGTAAACCATTCCCAGACTGTTTCACTGTGACGCTGACTGTGAGGACACCGTTCCCAGACTGCTTCACTGTGACGCTGACTGCGAGAACACCATTCCCAGACTGCTTCACTGTGTCGCTGACTGTGAGGACACCATTCCCAGACTGCTTCACTGTGACGCTGACTGCGAGGACACCGTTCCCAGACTGCTTCACTGTGACACTGACTGCGAGGACACCATTCCCAGACTGCTTCACTGTGACGCTGACTGCGAGGACACCGTCCCCAGACTGCTTCACAGTGACGCTGACTGCGAGGACACTGTTCCCAGATTGCTTCACTGTGACGCTGACTGCGAGGACACCGTTCCCAGACTGCTTCACTGTGACACTGACTGCGAGGACACCATTCCCAGACTGCTTCACTGTGACGCTGACTGCGAGGACACCATTCCCAGACTGCTTCACTGTGACGCTGACTGCGAGGACACCGTTCCCAGACTGCTTCACTGTGACACTGACTGCGAGGACACCATTCCCAGACTGCTTCACTATGACGCATACTGCGAGAACACCATTCCCAGACTGCTTCACTGTGTCGCTGACAGCGATGACACCGTTCCCAGACTGCTTTACTGTGACGCTGACTGTGAGGACACCTTTTCCAGACTGCTTCACTGTGCCGCTGACAGCGAGGACACCGTTCCCAGACTGCGACACTGACTGCGAGGACACTGTTCCCAGACTGCTTCACTGTGACGCTGACTGTGAGGACACCTTTCCCAGACTGCTTCACTGTGACGCTGACTGTGAGGACACCATTCCCAGACTGCTTCACTGTGACGCTGACTGCGAGGACACCGTTCCCAGACTGCGACACTGACTGCGAGGACACCGTTCCCAGACTGCTTCACTGTGACGCTGACTGCGAGGACACCGTTCCCAGACTGCTTCACTGTGACGCTGACTGCGAGGACACCGTTCCCAGACTGCTTCACTGTGACGCTGACTGCGTGGACACCGTTCCCAGACTGCTTCACTGTGACGCTGACTGCGAGGACACCGTTCCCAGACTGCTTCACTATGACGCTGACTGCGAGGACACCGTTCCCAGACTGCTTCACTGTGACGCTGACTGCGAGGACACCGTTCCCAGACTGCTTCACTGTGACGCTGACTGCGAGGACACCGTTCCCAGACTGCTTCACTGTGTCGCTGACAGCGAGGACACCGTTCCCAGACTGCTTCACTGTGACGCTGACTGTGAGGACACCGTTCCCAGACTGCTTCACTGTGACGCTGACTGCGAGGACACCGTTCCCAGACTGCTTCACTGTGACGCTGACTGTGAGGACACCATTCCCAGACTGCTTCACTGTGACGCTGACTGCGAGGACACCGTTCCCAGACTGCTTCACTGTGACGCTGACTGCGAGGACACCGTTCCCAGACTGCTTCACTGTGATGCTGACTGTGAGGACACCATTCCCAGACTGCTTCACTGTGACGACACCATTCCCAGACTGCTTCACTGTGACACTGACTGTGAGGACACCGTTCCCAGAATGCTTCACTGTGACGCTGTGAGGACACCATTCCCAGACTGCTTCACAGTGACACTGAATGCGAGGACACCGTTCCCAGACTGTTTCACTGTGACGCTGAATGTGAGGACACTCTTCCCAGACTGCTTCACTGTGACGCTGACTGCGAGGACACCGTTCCCAGACTGCTTCACTGTGATGCTGCGAGGAAACCGTTCCCAGACTGCTTAACTGTGACGCTGACTGTGAGGACACCGTTCCCAGACTGCTTCACTGTGACGCTGTGAGGACACCATTCCCAGACTGCTTCACTGTGATGCTGACTGTGAGGACACCTTCCCAGACTGCTTCACTGTGACACTGACTGCGAGGACACCGTAACCAGACTGCTTCACTGTGACACTGACTGTGGGGACACCGTAACCAGACTGCTTCACTGTGACACTGACTGTGAGGACACCGTCCCCAGACTGCTTCACTGTGACACTGACTGTGAAGACAACAATCCCAGACTGCTTTACTGTGACGCTGATTGAAAGGACACTGTTCCCAGACATGCTTCACTGTGACACTGACTGTGAAGACACTGTTCCCAGACTGCTTCACTGTGACACTGACTGTGAGGACACCGTTCCCAGACGGTTTCACAGTGACACTGACTGCGAGGACACCGTTCCCAGACTGCTTCCCTGTGACGCTGACTGCGAGGACACCGTTCCCAGACTGCTTGACTGTGATGCTGATTGTGAGGGCACCCTTCCCAGACTGCTTCACTGTGACGCTGACTGTGGGGACACCGTTCCCAGACTTTTTCACTGTGACGACACCGTTCCCAAACTGCTTCACTGTGACAGTTACTGTGAGTACACCCTTCCCAGACTGCTTCACTGTGACACAGATTGTGAGGACACCGTTCCCAGACTGCTTCACTGTGACACTGACTGTGAGGACACTGTTCCCAGGCTGCTTCACTGTGACGCTGACTGTGCGGACACCGTTTCCAGACTGCTTCACTGTGACGACACCGTTCCCAGACTGCTTCACTGTGACGCTGAATGTGAGGACATCATACCCAGACTGCTTCACTGTGACGCTGACTGTGAGGACACCGTTCCCAGACTGCTTCACTGTGACGCTGACTGCGAGGACACCGTTCCCAGACTGCTTCACTGTGACACTGACTGCGAGAACATTGTTCCCAGACTGCTTCACTGTGACACTGACTGCGAGGACACCGTTCCCAGACTGCTTCACTGTGACAGTAACTGTGAGAACACCATTCCCAGACTGCTTCACTGTGACGCTGACAGCGAGGACACCATTCCCAGACTGCTTCACTGTGACGCTGACAGCGAGGACACCATTCCCAGACTGCTTCACTGTGACGCTGACTGAGAGGAGACCGTTCCCAGACTGCTTCACTGTGACGCTGTGAGGACACCGTTCCAAGACTGCTTCACTGTGACACTGACTGTGAGGTCACCCTTCCCAGACTGCTTCACTGTGACGCTGACTGCAGGACACCGTTCCCAGACTGCTTCACTGTGTCGCTGACTGCGAGGACACCGTTCACAGGCTGCTTTACTGTGACGCTGACTGTGAGGACACCGTTCCCAGACTGCTTCACTGTGACGCTGACTGCGAGAACACCATTCCCAGACTGCTTCACTGTGTCGCTGACTGTGAGGACACCATTCCCAGACTGCTTCACTGTGACGCTGACTGCGAGGACACCGTTCCCAGACTGCTTCACTGTGACACTGACTGCGAGGACACCATTCCCAGACTGCTTCACTGTGACGCTGACTGCGAGGACACCGTTCCCAGACGGCTTCACTGTGACGCTGACTGCGAGGACACCGTCCCCAGACTGCTTCACAGTGACGCTGACTGCGAGGACACCGTTCCCAGACTGCTTCACTGTGACGCTGACTGCGAGGACACCGTTCCCAGACTGCTTCACTGTGACGCTGACTGCGAGGACACCATTCCCAGACTGCTTCACTGTGACGCTGACTGCGAGGACACCATTCCCAGACTGCTTCACTGTGACGCTGACTGCGAGGACACCGTTCCCAGACTGCTTCACTGTGACACTGACTGCGAGGACACCATTCCCAGACTGCTTCACTATGACGCATACTGCGAGAACACCATTCCCAGACTGCTTCACTGTGTCGCTGACAGCGAGGACACCGTTCCCAGACTGCTTTACTGTGAGGCTGACTGTGAGGACACCGTTTCCAGACTGCTTCACTGTGCCGCTGACAGCGAGGACACCGTTCCCAGACTGCGACACTGACTGCGAGGACACTGTTACCAGACTGCTTCACTGTGACGCTGACTGTGAGGACACCGTTCCCAGACTGCTTCACTGTGACGCTGACTGTGAGGACACCATTCCCAGACTGCTTCACTGTGTCGCTGACAGCGAGGACACCGTTCCCAGACTGCTTTACTGTGACGCTGACTGTGAGGACACCGTTTCCAGACTGCTTCACTGTGCCGCTGACAGCGAGGACACCGTTCCCAGACTGCGACACTGACTGCGAGGACACTGTTCCCAGACTGCTTCACTGTGACGCTGACTGTGAGGACACCGTTCCCAGACTCCTTCACTGTGACGCTGACTGTGAGGACACCATTCCCAGACTGCTTCACTGTGACGCTGACTGCGAGGACACCGTTCCCAGACTGCGACACTGACTGCGAGGACACCGTTCCCAGACTGCTTCACTGTGACGCTGACTGCGAGGACACCGTTCCCAGACTGCTTCACTGTGACGCTGACTGCGAGGACACCGTTCCCAGACTGCTTCACTGTGACACTGACTGCGTGGACACCGTTCCCAGACTGCTTCACTGTGACGCTGACTGCGAGGACACCGTTCCCAGACTGCTTCACTGTGACGCTGACTGCGAGGACACCGTTCCCAGACTGCTTCACTGTGACGCTGACTGCGAGGACACCGTTCCCAGACTGCTTCACTGTGACGCTGACTGCGAGGACACCGTTCCCAGACTGCTTCACTGTGTCGCTGACAGCGAGGACACCGTTCCCAGACTGCTTCACTGTGATGCTGTCTGTGAGGAAACCGTTCCCAGACTGATTCACTGTGACGCTGACTGCAAGGACACCGTTCCCAGACTGCTTCACTGTGACACTGACTGTGAGGACACCATTCCCAGACTGCTTCACTGTGACGCTGACTGCGAGGACACCGTTCCCAGACTGCTTGACTGTGACACTGACTGCGAGGACACCGTTCCCAGACTGCTTCACTGTGACGCTGACTGTGAGGACACCGTTCCCAGATTGCTTCACTGTGACGCTGACTGTGAGGACACCATTCCCAGATCACTTCACTGTGACACTGACTGTGAGGACACCGTTCCCAGACTGCTTCACTGTGACGCTGACTGCGAGGACACTGTTCCCAGACTGCTTCACTGTCACGCTGACTGTGAGGACACTCTTCCCAGACTGCTTCACTGTGATGCTGCGAGGAAACCGTTCCCAGACTGCTTCACTGTGACGCTGACTGCGAGGACACCGCCCCCAGACTGCTTCACTGTGACGCTGACTGTGAGGAAACCGTTCCCAGACTGCTTCACTGTGACACTGACTGTAAGGACACCTTCCCAGACTGTTTCACTGTGACACTGACTGTGAGGACACCTTTCCCAGACTGCTTCACTGTGACACTGACTGTGAAGACAACAATCCCAGACTGCTTCACTGTGACGCTGATTGAAAGGACACTGTTCCCAGACATGCTTCACTGTGACACTGACTGTGAAGACACTGTTCCCAGACTGCTTCACTGTGACGCTGACTGAAAGGACACCATTCCCAGACTGCTTCACTGTGACGCTGACTGTGAGGAACCCATTCCCAGACTGTTCCACTGTGACGCTGACTGTGAGGACACTGTTCCCAGACTGCTTCACTGTGACGACACCGTTCCCAGACTGCGTCACTGTGATGCTGACTGCGAGGACATCATTCCCAGACTGCTTCACTGTGACGCTGACTGTGAGGACACCATTCCCAGACTGCTTTACTGTGACGCTGACTGCGAGGACACCGTTCCCAGAATGCTTCACTGTGACACTGACTGCGAGAACATTTTTCCCAGACTGCATCACTGTAACACTGACTGCGAGGACACCGTTCCCAGACTGCTTCACTGTGACGCTGACTGTGAGGACACCGTTCCCAGACTGCTTCACTGTGACGCTGACTGTGAGGACACCGTTCCCAGACTGCTTCACTGTGACGCTGACTGTGAGGACACCGTTCCCAGACTGCTTCACTGTGACGCTGACTGTGAGGACACCGTTCCCAGACTGCTTCACTGTGACGCTGACTGCAGTAAACCATTCCCAGACTGTTTCACTGTGACGCTGACTGCGAGGACACCATTCCCAGACTGCTTCACTGTGACGCTGACTGTGAGGACACCGTTCCCAGACTGCTTCACTGTGACGCTGACTGTGAGGACACCGTTCCCAGACTGCTTCACTGTGACGCTGACTGTGAGGACACCGTTCCCAGACTGCTTCACTGTGACGCTGACTGTGAGGACACCGTTCCCAGACTGCTTCACTGTGACGCTGACTGCAGTAAACCATTCCCAGACTGTTTCACTGTGACGCTGACTGCGAGGACACCATTGCCAGACTGCTTCACTGTGACGCTGACTGCGAGGACACCGTTCCCAGACTGCGACACTGACTGCGAGGACACTGTTCCCAGACTGCTTCACTGTGACGCTGACTGTGAGGACACCGTTCCCAGACTGCTTCAATGTGACGCTGACTGTGAGGACACCGTTCCCAGACTGCTTCAGTGTGACGCTGACTGCGAGTAAACCATTCCCAGACTGTTTCACTGTGACGCTGACTGCGAGGACACCATTCCCAGACTGCTTCACTGTGACGCTGACTGCGAGAACACCATTCCCAGACTGCTTCACTGTGTCGCTGACAGCGAGGACACCGTTCCCAGACTGCTTTACTGTGACGCTGACTGTGAGGACACCGTTTCCAGACTGCTTCACTGTGCCGCTGACAGCGAGGACACCGTTCCCAGACTGCGACACTGACTGCGAGGACACTGTTCCCAGACTGCTTCACTGTGACGCTGACTGTGAGGACACCGTTCCCAGACTGCTTCACTGTGACGCTGACTGTGAGGACACCATTCCCAGACTGCTTCACTGTGACGCTGACTGCGAGGACACCGTTCCCAGACTGCGACACTTACTGCGAGGACACCGTTCCCAGACTGCTTCACTGTGACGCTGACTGCGAGAACACCGTTCCCAGACTGCTTCACTGTGACGCTGACTGCGAGGACACCGTTCCCAGACTGCTTCACTGTGACGCTGACTGCGAGGACACCGTTCCCAGACTGCTTCACTGTGACGCTGACTGCGAGGACACCGTTCCCAGACTGCTTCACTGTGACGCTGACTGCGAGGACACCGTTCCCAGACTGCTTCATGTGACGCTGACTGCGAGGACACCGTTCCCAGACTGCTTCACTGTGACGCTGACTGCGAGGACACCGTTCCCAGACTGCTTCACTGTGTCGCTGACAGCGAGGACACCGTTCCCAGACTGCTTCACTGTGATGCTGACTGTGAGGAAACCGTTCCCAGACTTATTCACTGTGACGCTGACTGCAAGGACACCGTTCCCAGACTGCTTCACTGTGACACTGACTGTGAGGACACCATTCCCAGACTGCTTCACTGTGACGCTGACTGCGAGGACACCGTTCCCAGACTGCTTGACTGTGACACTGACTGCGAGGACACCGTTCCCAGACTGCTTCACTGTGACGCTGACTGTGAGGACACCGTTCCCAGACTGCTTCACTGTGACGCTGACTGCGAGGACACTGTTCCCAGACTGCTTCACTGTGACGCTGACTGTGAGGACACTCTTCCCAGACTGCTTCACTGTGATGCTGCGAGGACACCGTTCCCAGACTGCTTCACTGTGATGCTGACTGCGAGGACACCGCCCCCAGACTGCTTCACTGTGACGCTGATTATAAGGACACCTTCCCAGACTGTTTCACTGTGACACTGACTGTGAGGACACCTTTCCCAGACTGCTTCACTGTGACGCTGACTGCGAGGACACCGTTCCCAAACTGCTTCACTGTGACACAGATTGCGAGGACACTGTTCCCAGACTGCTTCACTGTGACGCTGACTGTGAGGACACTCTTCCCAGACTGCTTCACTGTGATGCTGCGAGGACACCGTTCCCAGGCTGCTTCACTGTGACGCTGACTGTGCGGACACCGTTTCCAGACTGCTTCACTGTGACGACACCGTTCCCAGACTGCGTCACTGTGATGCTGACTGTGAGGACACCATTCCCAGACTGCTTCACTGTGACGTTGACTGCGAGGACACCGTTCCCAGACTGCTTCACTGTGACACTGACTGCGAGAACACCGTTCCCAGACTGCTTCACTGTGACGCTGACTGCGAGGACACCGTTCCCAGACTGCTTCACTGTGACACTGACTGCGAGGACACCGTTCCCAGACTGCTTCACTGTGACAGTAACTGTGAGAACACCATTCCCAGACTGCTTCACTGTGACGCTGACAGCGAGGACACCATTCCCAGACTGCTTCACTGTGACGCTGACTGTGAGGACACCGTTCCCAGACTGCTTCACTGTGACGCTGTGAGGACACCGTTCCCAGACTGCTTCACTGTGACACTGACTGTGAGGACACCGTTCCCAGTCTGCTTCACTGTGACACTGACTGTGAGGACACCCTTCCCAGACTGCTTCACTGTGACGCTGACTGCAGGTCACCGTTCCCAGACTGCTTCACTGTGATACTGACTGTGAGGACACCATTCACAGACTGTTTCACTGTGACGCTGACTGCGAGGACACCATTCCCAGACTGCTTCACTGTGACGCTGACTGCGAGTAAACCGTTCCCAGACTGCTTCACTGTGACGCTGACTGTGAGGACACCATTCCCAGACTGCTTCACTGTGACACTGACTATGAGGACACCGTTCCCAGACTGCTTCACTGTGACGCTGTGAGGACACCGTTTCCAGAATGTTTCACTGTGACGCTGACTGTGAAGACACCGTTCCCAGACTGCTTCACTGTGACGCTGACTGCGAGCACACCATTCCCAGACTGCTTAACTGTGACGCTGACTGCGAGTAAACCGTTCCCAGACTGCTTCACTGTGACGCTGACTGTGAGGACACCGTTCCCAGACTGCTTAACTGTGACGCTGACTGCGAGTAAACCGTTCCCAGACTGCTTCACTGTGACGCTGACTGTGAGGACACCATTCCCAGACTGCTTCACTGTGACACTGACTATGAGGACACCGTTCCCAGACTGCTTCACTGTGACGCTGTGAGGACACCGTTTCCAGAATGTTTCACTGTGACGCTGACTGTGAAGACACCGTTCCCAGACTGCTTCACTGTGACGCTGACTGCGAGCACACCATTCCCAGACTGCTTCACTGTGACGCTGACTGCAAGGACATCGTTCCCAGACTGCTTCGCTGTGACGCTGACTGCGAGGACACCATTCCAAGACTGCTTCACTGTGACGCTGACTGTGAGTACACCATTCCCAGACTGCTTCACTGTGACGCTGACTGTAAGGACACCTTCCCAGACTGCTTCACTGTGACACTGACTGTGAGGACACCTTTCCCAGATTGCTTCACTGTGACACTGACTGTGAAGACAACAATCCCAGACTGCTTTACTGTGACGCTGACTGAAAGGACACCATTGCCAGACGGTTTCACTGTGACACTGACTGTGAGGACACCGTTCCCAGACGGTTTCACAGTGACACTGACTGCGAGGACACAGTTCCCAGACTGCTTCCCTGTGACGCTGACTGCGAGGACACCGTTCCCAGACTGCTTGACTGTGATGCTGACTGTGTTGGCACCGTTCCCAGACTGCTTCACTGTGACAGTTACTGTGTGTACACCCTTCCCAGACTGCTTCACTGTGACGCTGACTGTGGGGACACCGTTCCCAGACTTTTTCACAATCCACTCACTGTGACGACACCGTTCCCAAACTGCTTCACTGCGACACAGATTGTGAGGACACCATTCACAGACTGCTTCACTGTGACACTGACTGTGAGGACACCTTTCCCAGACTGCTTCACTGTGACACTGACTGTGAGGACACCATTCTCAGACTGTTTCACTGTGACACTGACTGTGAAGACAACAATCCCAGACTGCTTCACTGTGATGCTGTGAGGACACCGTTCCCAGACTGCTTCACTGTGACACTGACTGTGAGGACACCGTTCCCAGACTGCTTCACTGTGACGCTGACTGTGAGGACACTCTTCCCAGACTGCTTCACTGTGACGCTGACTGCGAGGACACCGTTCCCAGACTGCTTCACTGTGACACTGACTGCGAGGACACCGTAAACAGACTGCTTCACTGTGACGCTGTGAGGACACCGTCCCCAGACTGCTTCACTGTGACGCTGATTGTAAGGACACCTTCCCAGACTGCTTCACTGTGACACTGACTGTGAGGACACCTTTCCCAGACTGCTTCACTGTGACACTGACTGTGAAGACACTGTTCCCAGACTGCTTCACTGTGACGCTGACTGAAAGGACACCATTCCCAGATGGTTTCACTGTGACACTGACTGTGAGGACACCGTTCCCAGACGGTTTCACAGTGACACTGACTGTGAAGACACCGTTCCCAGACTGCTTCACTGTGACAATGATTGTGAGGACACCGTTCCCAGGCTGCTTCACTGTGACGCTGACTGTGCGGACATCGTTTCCATACTTCTTCACTGTGACGACACCGTTCCCAGACTGCGTCACTGTGATGCTGACTGCGAGGACATCATTCCCAGACTGCTTCACTGTGACGCTGACTGTGAGGACACCGTTCCCAGACTGCTTCACTGTGACACTGACTGCGAGAACATTTTTGCCAGACTGCTTCACTGTGACACTGACTGCGAGGACACCGTTCCCAGAGTGCTTCACTGTGACAGTAACTGTGAGAACACTATTCCCAGACTGCTTCACTGTGACGCTGACAGCGAGGACACCATTTCCAGACTGCTTCACTGTGACGCTGACTGTGAGGACACCGTTCCCAGACTGCTTCACTGTGACGCTGTGAGGACACCGTTCCCAGACTGCTTCACTGTGACACTGACTGTGAGGACACCCTTCCAAGACTGCTTCACTGTGACGCTGACTGCAGGACACCGTTCCCAGACTGCTTCACTGTGACGCTGACTGTGAGCACACCGTTCCCAGACTGCTTTACTGTGACGCTGACTGTGAGGACACCGTTCCCAGACTGCTTCACTGTGTCGCTGACAGCGAGGACACCGTTCCCAGACTGCTTCACTGTGACGCTGACTGTGAGGACACCGTTCCCAGACTGCTTCACTGTGACGCTGACTGTGAGGACACCGTTCCCAGACTGCTTCACTGTGACGCTGACTGTGAGGACACCGTTCCCAGACTGCTTCACTGTGACGCTGACTGCAGTAAACCATTCCCAGACTGTTTTACTGTGACGCTGACTGCGAGGACACCATTCCCAGACTGCTTCACTGTGACGCTGACTGCGAGGACACCGTTCCCAGACTGCGACACTGACTGCGAGGACACTGTTCCCAGACTGCTTCACTGTGACGCTGACTGTGAGGACACCGTTCCCAGACTGCTTCACTGTGACGCTGACTGTGAGGACACCGTTCCCAGACTGCTTCACTGTGACGCTGACTGCGAGTAAACCATTCCCAGACTGTTTCACTGTGACGCTGACTGCGAGGACACCATTCCCAGACTGCTTCACTGTGACGCTGACTGCGAGAACACCATTCCCAGACTGCTTCACTGTGTCGCTGACAGCGAGGACACCGTTCCCAGACTGCTTTACTGTGACGCTGACTGTGAGGAAACTGTTCCCAGACTGATTCACTGTGACGCTGACTGCAAGGACACCGTTCCCAGACTGCTTTACTGCGACGCTGACTGTGAGGAAACCGTTCCCAGACTGCTTCACTGTGACAATGACTGCGAGGACACCGTTCCCAGACTGCTTTACTGCGACGCTGACTGTGAGGAAACCGTTCCCAGACTGCTTCACTGTGACAATGACTGCGAGGACACCATTCCCAGACTGCTTCACTGTGACGCTGTGAGGACACCGTTTCCAGAATGTTTCACTGTGACGCTGACTGTGAGGACACCATTCCCAGACTGCTTCACTGTGACGCTGACTGCGAAGACACCGTTCCCAGACTGCTTCACTGTGACACTGACTGTGAGGACACCGTTCCCAGACTGCTTCACTGTGACGCTGACTGTGAGGACACTCTTCCCAGACTGCTTCACTGTGACGCTGACTGCGAGGACACTCTTCCCAGACTGCTTCACTGTGACGCTGACTGCGAGGACACCGTTCCCAGACTGCTTCACTGTGACACTGACTGCGAGGACACCGTAACCAGACTGCTTCACTGTGACGCTGTGAGGACACCGTCCCCAGACTGCTTCACTGTGACGCTGATTGTAAGGACACCTTCCCAGACTGCTTCACTGTGACACTGACTGTGAGGACACCTTTCCCAGACTGCTTCACTGTGACACTGACTGTGAAGACACTGTTCCCAGACTGCTTCACTGTGACGCTGACTGAAAGGACACCATTCCCAGATGGTTTCACTGTGACACTGACTGTGAGGACACCGTTCCCAGACGGTTTCACAGTGACACTGACTGTGAAGACACCGTTCCCAGACTGCTTCACTGTGACACAGATTGTGAGGACACCGTTCCCAGGCTGCTTCACTGTGACGCTGACTGTGCGGACACCGTTTCCATACTGCCTCACTCTGACGACACCGTTCCCAGACTGCGTCACTGTGATGCTGACTGCGAGGACATCATTCCCAGACTGCTTCACTGTGACGCTGACTGTGAGGACACCGTTCCCAGACTGCTTCACTGTGACACTGACTGCGAGAACATTTTTGCCAGACTGCTTCACTGTGACACTGACTGCGAGGACACCGTTCCCAGAGTGCTTCACTGTGACAGTAACTGTGAGAACACTATTCCCAGACTGCTTCACTGTGACGCTGACAGCGAGGACACCATTTCCAGACTGCTTCACTGTGACCCTGACTGTGAGGACACCGTTCCCAGACTGCTTCACTGTGACGCTGTGAGGACACCGTTCCCAGACTGCTTCACTGTGACACTGACTGTGAGGACACCCTTCCAAGACTGCTTCACTGTGACGCTGACTGCAGGACACCGTTCCCAGACTGCTTCACTGTGACGCTGACTGTGAGCACACCGTTCCCAGACTGCTTTACTGTGACGCTGACTGTGAGGACACCGTTCCCAGACTGCTTCACTGTGTCGCTGACAGCGAGGACACCGTTCCCAGACTGCTTCACTGTGACGCTGACTGTGAGGACACCGTTCCCAGACTGCTTCACTGTGACGCTGACTGTGAGGACACCGTTCCCAGACTGCTTCACTGTGACGCTGACTGTGAGGACACCGTTCCCAGACTGCTTCACTGTGCCGCTGACTGCAGTGAACCATTCCCAGACTGTTTCACTGTGACGCTGACTGCGAGGACACCATTCTCAGACTGCTTCACTGTGACGCTGACTGCGAGGACACCGTTCCCAGACTGCGACACTGACTGCGAGGACACTGTTCCCAGACTGCTTCACTGTGACGCTGACTGTGAGGACACCGTTCCCAGACTGCTTCACTGTGACGCTGACTGTGAGGACACCGTTCCCAGACTGCTTCACTGTGACGCTGACTGCGAGTAAACCATTCCCAGACTGTTTCACTGTGACGCTGACTGCGAGGAGACCATTCCCAGACTGCTTCACTGTGACGCTGACTGCGAGAACACCATTCCCAGACTGCTTCACTGTGTCGCTGACAGCGAGGACACCGTTCCCAGACTGCTTTACTGTGACGCTGACTGTGAGGAAACCGTTCCCAGACTGATTCACTGTGACGCTGACTGCAAGGACACCGTTCCCAGACTGCTTTACTGCGACGCTGACTGTGAGGAAACCGTTCCCAGACTGCTTCACTGTGACAATGACTGTGAGGACACCGTTCCCAAACTGCTTCACTGTGACACTGACTGTGAGGACACCATTCCCAGACTGCTTCACTGTGACGCTGTGAGGACACCGTTTCCAGAATGTTTCACTGTGACGCTGACTGTGAGGACACCATTCCCAGACTGCTTGACTGTGAAACTGACTGCGAGGACACTGTTCCCAGACTGCTTCACTGTGATGCTGACTGTGAGGACACCGTTCCCTGACTGCTTCACTGTGACGCTGACTGTGAGGACACCGTTCCCAGACTGCTTCACTGTGACGCTGTGAGGACACCGTTCCCAGACTGCTTCACTTTGACGCTCACGGTGAGGACACCATTACCAGAATGTTTCACTTGACGCTGACTGTGAGGACACCCCTCCCAGACTGCTTCACTGTGACGCTGACTGTGAGGACACTGTTCCCAGACTGCATCACTGTGATGCTGCGAGGAAACCGTTCCCAGACTGCTTCACTGTGACGCTGTGAGGAGACCGTTCCCAGACCGCTTCACTGTGACACTGACTGTGAGGACACCGTGCCCAGACTGCTTCACTGTGACGCTGACTGTAAGGACACTTTCCCAGACTGCTTCACTGTGACACTGACTGTGAGGACACCTTTCCCAGACTGCTTCACTGTGACACTGACTGTGAAGACAACAATCCCAGACTGCTTCACTGTGACGCTGACTGAAAGGACACCATTCCCAGAAGGTTTCACTGTGACACTGACTGTTAGGCCACCGTTCCCAGACGGTTTCACAGTGACACTGACTGGGAGGACACCGTTCCCAGACTGCTTCCCTGTGACGCTGACTGCGAGGACACCGTTCCCAGACTGCTTGACTGTGATGCTGACTGTGTTGGCACCGTTCCCAGACGGCTTCACTGTGACAGTTACTGTGAGTACACCGTTCCCAGACTGCTTCACTGTGACACTGACTGTGAGGACACCGTTCCCAGACTGCTTCATTGTGACACTGACTGGGAGGACACCGTTCCCAGACTGCTTCACTGTGACACTGACTGTGAGGACACCGTTCCCAGACTGCTTCACTGTGACACTGACTGTGCGGACACCGTTTCCAGACTGCTTCACTGTGACGACACCGTTCCCAGACTGCGTCTCTGTGATGCTGACTGTGAGGACACCATTCCCAGACTATTTACTGTGACGCTGACTGCGAGGACACCGTTCCCAGACTGCTTCACTGTGACACTGACTGCGAGAACACTGTTCCCAGACTGCTTCACTGTGACACTGACTGCGAGGACACCGTTCCCAGACTGCTTCACTGTGACAGTAACTGTGAGAACACCATTCCCAGACTGCTTCACTGTGACGCTGACAGCGAGGACACCATTCCCAGACTGCTTCACTGTGACGCTGACTGTGAGGACACCATTCCCAGACGGTTTCACTGTGACACTGACTGTTAGGCCACCGTTCCCAGACGGTTTCACAGTGACACTGACTGGGAGGACACCGTTCCCAGACTGCTTCCCTGTGACGCTGACTGCGAGGACACCGTTCCCAGACTGCTTGACTGTGATGCTGACTGTGTTGGCACCGTTCCCAGACGGCTTCACTGTGACAGTTACTGTGAGTACACCGTTCCCAGACTGCTTCACTGTGACACTGACTGTGAGGACACCGTTCCCAGACTGCTTCACTGTGACACTGACTGTACGGACACCGTTTCCAGACTGCTTCACTGTGACGACAGCGTTCCCAGACTGCGTCTCTGTGATGCTGACTGTGAGGACACCATTCCCAGACTAATTACTGTGACGCTGACTGCGAGGACACCGTTCCCAGACTGCTTCACTGTGACACTGACTGCGAGAACACCGTTCCCAGACTGCTTCACTGTGACAGTAACTGTGAGAACACCATTCCCAGACTGCTTCACTGTGACGCTGACAGCGAGGACACCATTCCCAGACTGCTTCACTGTGACGCTGACTGTGAGGACACCGTTCCCAGACTGCTTCACTGTGACGCTGTGAGGACAACGTTCCCAGACTGCTCCACTGTGACACTGACTGTGAGGACACCGTTCCCAGTCTGCTTCACTGTGACACTGACTGTGAGGACACCCTTCCCAGACTGCTTCACTGTGACGCTGACTGCAGGACACCGTTCCCAGACTGCTTCACTGTGATACTGACTGTGAGGACACCATTCCCAGACTGTTTGACTGTGACGCTGACTGCGAGGAGACCATTCCCAGACTGCTTCACTGTGACGCTGACTGTGAGGACACCGTTCCCAGACTGCTTCACTGTGACGCTGACTGCGAGTAAACCGTTCCCAGACTGCTTCACTGTGACGCTGACTGCGAGTAAACCATTCCCAGACTTCTTCACTGTGTCGCTGACAGCGAGGACACCGTTCCCAGACTGCTTCACTATGACGCTGTGAGGACACCATTCCCAGACTGCTTCACTGTGACACTGACTATGAGGACACCGTTCCCAGACTGCTTCACTGTGACGCTGTGAGGACACCGTTTCCAGAATGTTTCACTGTGACGCTGACTGTGAGTACACCATTCCCAGACTGCTTCACTGTGACGCTGACTGCGAGCACACCGTTCCCAGACTGCTTCACTGTGACGCTGACTGCAAGGACACCGTTCCCAGACTGCTTTGCTGTGACGCTGACTGCGAGGACACCATTCCCAGACTACTTCACTGTGACGCTGACGGTGAGTACACCATTCCCAGACTGCTTCACTGTGACGCTGACTGAAAGGACACCATTCCCAGACGGTTTCACTGTGACACTGACTGTGAGGACACCGTTCCCAGACGGTTTCACAGTGACACTGACTGTGAGTACACCGTTCCCAAACTGCTTCACTGTGACACAGATTGTGAGGACACCGTTCCCAGACTGCGTCACTGTGATGCTGACTGTGAGGACACCGTTCCCAGACTGCTTCACTGTGACGCTGACTGCGAGGACACCGTTTCCAGACTGCTTCACTGTGCCGCTGACAGCGAGGACACCGTTCCCAGACTGCGACACTGACTGCGAGGACACTGTTCCAGACTGCTTCACTGTGACGCTGACTGTGAGGACACCGTTCCCAGACTGCTTCACTGTGACGCTGACTGTGAGGACACCATTCCCAGACTGCTTCACTGTGACGCTGACTGCGAGGACACCGTTCCCAGACTGCGACACTGACTGCGAGGACACTGTTCCCAGACTGCTTCACTGTGACGCTGACTGCGAGGACACCGTTCCCAGACTGCTTCACTGTGACGCTGACTCCGAGGACACCGTTCCCAGACTGCTTCACTGTGACGCTGACTGCGAGGACACCGTTCCCAGACTGCTTCACTGTGACGCTGACTGCGAGGACACCGTTCCCAGCCTGCTTCACTGTGACGCTGACTGCGAGGACACCGTTCCCAGACTGATTCACTGTGTCGCTGACAGCGAGGACACCGTTCCCAGACTGCTTCACTGTGACGCTGACTGTGAGGAAACCGTTCCCAGACTGATTCACTGTAACGCTGACTGCAAGGACACCGTTCCCAGACTGCTTCACTGTGACACTGACTGCGAGGACACCATTCCCAGACTGCTTCACTGTGACGCTGACTGCGAGGACACCATTCCCAGACTGCTTGACTGTGACACTGTCTGCGAGGACACCGTTCCCAGACTGCTTCACTGTGACGCTGACTGTGAGGACACCATTCCCAGATTGCTTCACTGTGACGCTGACTGTGAGGACACCATTCCCAGATCACTTCACTGTGACACTGACTGTGAGGACACCGTTCCCAGACTGCTTCACTGTGACGCTGACTGCGAGGACACTGTTCCCAGACTGCTTCACTGTGACGCTGACTGCGAGGACACCGTCCCCAGACTGCTTCACTGTGACGCTGACTGTAAGGACACCTTCCCAGACTGCTTCACTGTGACACTGACTGTGAGGACACCTTTCCCAGACTGCTTCACTGTGACACTGACTGTGAGGACACTCTTCCCAGACTGCTTCACTGTGATGCTGCGAGGAAACCGTTCCCAGACTGCTTCACTGTGATGCTGACTGCGAGGACACCGTCCCCAGACTGCTTCACTGTGACGCTGACTGTAAGGACACCTTCCCAGACTGCTTCACTGTGACACTGACTGTGAGGACACCTTTCCCAGACTGCTTCACTGTGACACTGACTGTGAAGACAACAATCCCAGACTGCTTCACTGTGACGCTGATTGAAAGGACACTGTTCCCAGACATGCTTCACTGTGACACTGACTGTGAAGACACTGTTCCCAGACTGCTTCACTGTGACGCTGACTGAAAGGACACCATTCCCAGACGGTTTCACTGTGACACTGACTGTGAGGACACCGTTCCCAGACGGTTTCACAGTGACACTGACTGCGAGGACACCGTTCCCAGACTGCTTCACTGTGACGCTGACTGCGAGTGCACCGTTCCCAGACGGTTTCACAGTGACACTGACTGTGAGGACACCGTTCCCAGACGGTTTCACTGTGACACTGACTGCGAGGACAGCGTTCCCAGACTGCTTGACTGTGATGCTGACTGTGTTGGCACCGTTCCCAGACGGCTTCACTGTGACAGTTACTGTGAGTACACTGTTCCCAAACTGCTTCACTGTGACACAGATTGTGAGGACACCGTTCCCAGACTGCTTCACTGTGACGCTGACTGTGCGGACACCGTTTCCAGACTGCTTCACTGTGACGACACCGTTCCCAGACTGCGTCACTGTGATGCTGACTGTGAGGACACCGTTTCCAGACTGCTTCACTGTGACGACACCTTTCCCAGACTGCGTCACTGTGATGCTGACTGTGAGGACACCATTCCCAGACAGCTTCACTGTGACGCTGACTGCGAGGACACCGTTCCCAGACTGCTTCACTGTGACACTGACTGCGAGAACACTGTTCCCAGACTGCTTCACTGTGACACTGACTGCGAGGACAACGTTCCCAGACTGCTTCACTGTGACAGTAACTGTGAGAACACCATTCCCAGACTGCTTCACTGTGACGCTGTGAGGACACCGTTCCCAGACTGCTTCACTGTGACACTGACTGTGAGGACACCCTTCCCAGTCTGCTTCACTGTGACACTGACTGTGAGGACACCCTTCCCAGACTGCTTCACTGTGACGCTGACTGCAGGACACCGTTCCCAGACTGCTTCACTGTGATACTGACTGTGAGGACACCATTCCCAGACTGTTTCACTGTGACGCTGACTGCGAGGACACCATTCCCAGACTGCTTCACTGTGACGCTGACTGTGAGGACACCGTTGCCAGACTGCTTCACTGTGACGCTGACTACGAGTAAACCGTTCCCAGACTGCTTCACTGTGACGCTGACTGCGAGTAAACCATTCACAGACTTCTTCACTGTGTCGCTGACAGCGAGGACACCGTTCCCAGACTGCTTCACTGTGACGCTGACTGTGAGGACACCATTCCCAGACTGCTTCACTGTGACACTGACTATGAGGACACCGTTCCCAGACTACTTCACTGTGACGCTGTGAGGACACCGTTCCCAGACTGCTTCACTGTGACGCTCACTGCAAGGACAGCGTTCCCAGACTGCTTCGCTGTGACGCTGACTGCGAGGACACCATTCCCAGACTGCTTCACTGTGACGCTGACTGCGAGTAAACCATTCCCAGACTGTTTCACTGTGACGCTGACTGCGAGGAGACCATTCCCAGACTGCTTCACTGTGACGCTGACTGCGAGAACACCATTCCCAGACTGCTTCACTGTGTCGCTGACAGCGAGGACACCGTTCCCAGACTGCTTTACTGTGACGCTGACTGTGAGGAAACCGTTCCCAGACTGATTCACTGTGACGCTGACTGCAAGGACACCGTTCCCAGACTGCTTTACTGCGACGCTGACTGTGAGGAAACCGTTCCCAGACTGCTTCACTGTGACAATGACTGTGAGGACACCGTTCCCAAACTGCTTCACTGTGACACTGACTGTGAGGACACCATTCCCAGACTGCTTCACTGTGACGCTGTGAGGACACCGTTTCCAGAATGTTTCACTGTGACGCTGACTGTGAGGACACCATTCCCAGACTGCTTGACTGTGAAACTGACTGCGAGGACACTGTTCCCAGACTGCTTCACTGTGATGCTGACTGTGAGGACACCGTTCCCTGACTGCTTCACTGTGACGCTGACTGTGAGGACACCGTTCCCAGACTGCTTCACTGTGACGCTGTGAGGACACCGTTCCCAGACTGCTTCACTTTGACGCTCACGGTGAGCACACCATTACCAGAATGTTTCACTGTGACGCTGACTGTGAGGACACCCCTCCCAGACTGCTTCACTGTGACGCTGACTGTGAGGACACTGTTCCCAGACTGCATCACTGTGATGCTGCGAGGAAACCGTTCCCAGACTGCTTCACTGTGACGCTGTGAGGAGACCGTTTCCAGACTGCTTCACTGTGACACTGACTGTGAGGACACCGTGCCCAGACTGCTTCACTGTGACGCTGACTGTAAGGACACTTTCCCAGACTGCTTCACTGTGACACTGACTGTGAGGACACCTTTCCCAGACTGCTTCACTGTGACACTGACTGTGAAGACAACAATCCCAGACTGCTTCACTGTGACGCTGACTGAAAGGACACCATTCCCAGAAGGTTTCACTGTGACACTGACTGTTAGGCCACCGTTCCCAGACGGTTTCACAGTGACACTGACTGGGAGGACACCGTTCCCAGACTGCTTCCCTGTGACGCTGACTGCGAGGACACCGTTCCCAGACTGCTTGACTGTGATGCTGACTGTGTTGGCACCGTTCCCAGACGGCTTCACTGTGACAGTTACTGTGAGTACACCGTTCCCAGACTGCTTCACTGTGACACTGACTGTGAGGACACCGTTCCCAGACTGCTTCATTGTGACACTGACTGGGAGGACACCGTTCCCAGACTGCTTCACTGTGACACTGACTGTGAGGACACCGTTCCCAGACTGCTTCACTGTGACACTGACTGTGCGGACACCGTTTCCAGACTGCTTCACTGTGACGACACCGTTCCCAGACTGCGTCTCTGTGATGCTGACTGTGAAGACACCATTCCCAGACTATTTACTGTGACGCTGACTGCGAGGACACCGTTCCCAGACTGCTTCACTGTGACACTGACTGCGAGAACACTGTTCCCAGACTGCTTTACTGTGACACTGACTGCGAGGACACCGTTCCCAGACTGCTTCACTGTGACAGTAACTGTGAGAACACCATTCCCAGACTGCTTCACTGTGACGCTGACAGCGAGGACACCATTCCCAGACTGCTTCACTGTGACGCTGACTGTGAGGACACCATTCCCAGACGGTTTCACTGTGACACTGACTGTTAGGCCACCGTTCCCAGACGGTTTCACAGTGACACTGACTGGGAGGACACCGTTCCCAGACTGCTTCCCTGTGACGCTGACTGCGAGGACACCGTTCCCAGACTGCTTGACTGTGATGCTGACTGTGTTGGCACCGTTCCCAGACGGCTTCACTGTGACAGTTACTGTGAGTACACCGTTCCCAGACTGCTTCACTGTGACACTGACTGTGAGGACACCGTTCCCAGACTGCTTCACTGTGACACTGACTGTACGGACACCGTTTCCAGACTGCTTCACTGTGACGACAGCGTTCCCAGACTGCGTCTCTGTGATGCTGACTGTGAGGACACCATTCCCAGACTAATTACTGTGACGCTGACTGCGAGGACACCGTTCCCAGACTGCTTCACTGTGACACTGACTGCGAGAACACCGTTCCCAGACTGCTTCACTGTGACAGTAACTGTGAGAACACCATTCCCAGACTGCTTCACTGTGACGCTGACAGCGAGGACACCATTCCCAGACTGCTTCACTGTGACGCTGACTGTGAGGACACCGTTCCCAGACTGCTTCACTGTGACGCTGTGAGGACAACGTTCCCAGACTGCTTCACTGTGACACTGACTGTGAGGACACCGTTCCCAGTCTGCTTCACTGTGACACTGACTGTGAGGACACCCTTCCCAGACTGCTTCACTGTGACGCTGACTGCAGGACACCGTTCCCAGACTGCTTCACTGTGATACTGACTGTGAGAACACCATTCCCAGACTGTTTGACTGTGACGCTGACTGCGAGGAGACCATTCCCAGACTGCTTCACTGTGACGCTGACTGTGAGGACACCGTTCCCAGACTGCTTCACTGTGACGCTGACTGCGAGTAAACCGTTCCCAGACTGCTTCACTGTGACGCTGACTGCGAGTAAACCATTCCCAGACCTCTTCACTGTGTCGCTGACAGCGAGGACACCGTTCCCAGACTGCTTCACTGTGACGCTGTGAGGACACCATTCCCAGACTGCTTCACTGTGACACTGACTATGAGGACACCGTTCCCAGACTGCTTCACTGTGACGCTGTGAGGACACCGTTTCCAGAATGTTTCACTGTGACGCTGACTGTGAGTACACCATTCCCAGACTGCTTCACTGTGACGCTGACTGCGAGCACACCGTTCCCAGACTGCTTCACTGTGACGCTGACTGCAAGGACACCGTCCCCAGACTGCTTCGCTGTGACGCTGACTGCGAGGACACCATTCCCAGACTACTTCACTGTGACGCTGACGGTGAGTACACCATTCCCAGACTGCTTCACTGTGACGCTGACTGAAAGGACACCATTCCCAGACGGTTTCACTGTGACACTGACTGTGAGGACACCGTTCCCAGACGGTTTCACAGTGACACTGACTGTGAGTACACCGTTCCCAAACTGCTTCACTGTGACACAGATTGTGAGGACACCGTTCCCAGACTGCGTCACTGTGATGCTGACTGTGAGGACACCGTTCCCAGACTGCTTCACTGTGACGCTGACTGCGAGGACACCGTTTCCAGACTGCTTCACTGTGCCGCTGACAGCGAGGACACCGTTCCCAGACTGCGACACTGACTGCGAGGACACTGTTCCAGACTGCTTCACTGTGACGCTGACTGTGAGGACACCGTTCCCAGACTGCTTCACTGTGACGCTGACTGTGAGGACACCATTCCCAGACTGCTTCACTGTGACGCTGACTGCGAGGACACCGTTCCCAGACTGCGACACTGACTGCGAGGACACTGTTCCCAGACTGCTTCACTGTGACGCTGACTGCGAGGACACCGTTCCCAGACTGCTTCACTGTGACGCTGACTCCGAGGACACCGTTCCCAGACTGCTTCACTGTGACGCTGACTGCGAGGACACCGTTCCCAGACTGCTTCACTGTGACGCTGACTGCGAGGACACCGTTCCCAGCCTGCTTCACTGTGACGCTGACTGCGAGGACACCGTTCCCAGACTGATTCACTGTGTCGCTGACAGCGAGGACACCGTTCCCAGACTGCTTCACTGTGACGCTGACTGTGAGGAAACCGTTCCCAGACTGATTCACTGTAACGCTGACTGCAAGGACACCGTTCCCAGACTGCTTCACTGTGACACTGACTGCGAGGACACCATTCCCAGACTGCTTCACTGTGACGCTGACTGCGAGGACACCATTCCCAGACTGCTTGACTGTGACACTGTCTGCGAGGACACCGTTCCCAGACTGCTTCACTGTGACGCTGACTGTGAGGACACCATTCCCAGATTGCTTCACTGTGACGCTGACTGTGAGGACACCATTCCCAGATCACTTCACTGTGACACTGACTGTGAGGACACCGTTCCCAGACTGCTTCACTGTGACGCTGACTGCGAGGACACTGTTCCCAGACTGCTTCACTGTGACGCTGACTGCGAGGACACCGTCCCCAGACTGCTTCACTGTGACGCTGACTGTAAGGACACCTTCCCAGACTGCTTCACTGTGACACTGACTGTGAGGACACCTTTCCCAGACTGCTTCACTGTGACACTGACTGTGAGGACACTCTTCCCAGACTGCTTCACTGTGATGCTGCGAGGAAACCGTTCCCAGACTGCTTCACTGTGATGCTGACTGCGAGGACACCGTCCCCAGACTGCTTCACTGTGACGCTGACTGTAAGGACACCTTCCCAGACTGCTTCACTGTGACACTGACTGTGAGGACACCTTTCCCAGACTGCTTCACTGTGACACTGACTGTGAAGACAACAATCCCAGACTGCTTCACTGTGACGCTGATTGAAAGGACACTGTTCCCAGACATGCTTCACTGTGACACTGACTGTGAAGACACTGTTCCCAGACTGCTTCACTGTGACGCTGACTGAAAGGACACCATTCCCAGACGGTTTCACTGTGACACTGACTGTGAGGACACCGTTCCCAGACGGTTTCACAGTGACACTGACTGCGAGGACACCGTTCCCAGACTGCTTCACTGTGACGCTGACTGCGAGTGCACCGTTCCCAGACGGTTTCACAGTGACACTGACTGTGAGGACACCGTTCCCAGACGGTTTCACTGTGACACTGACTGCGAGGACAGCGTTCCCAGACTGCTTGACTGTGATGCTGACTGTGTTGGCACCGTTCCCAGACGGCTTCACTGTGACAGTTACTGTGAGTACACTGTTCCCAAACTGCTTCACTGTGACACAGATTGTGAGGACACCGTTCCCAGACTGCTTCACTGTGACGCTGACTGTGCGGACACCGTTTCCAGACTGCTTCACTGTGACGACACCGTTCCCAGACTGCGTCACTGTGATGCTGACTGTGAGGACACCGTTTCCAGACTGCTTCACTGTGACGACACCTTTCCCAGACTGCGTCACTGTGATGCTGACTGTGAGGACACCATTCCCAGACAGCTTCACTGTGACGCTGACTGCGAGGACACCGTTCCCAGACTGCTTCACTGTGACACTGACTGCGAGAACACTGTTCCCAGACTGCTTCACTGTGACACTGACTGCGAGGACAACGTTCCCAGACTGCTTCACTGTGACAGTAACTGTGAGAACACCATTCCCAGACTGCTTCACTGTGACGCTGTGAGGACACCGTTCCCAGACTGCTTCACTGTGACACTGACTGTGAGGACACCGTTCCCAGTCTGCTTCACTGTGACACTGACTGTGAGGACACCCTTCCCAGACTGCTTCACTGTGACGCTGACTGCAGGACACCGTTCCCAGACTGCTTCACTGTGATACTGACTGTGAGGACACCATTCCCAGACTGTTTCACTGTGACGCTGACTGCGAGGACACCATTCCCAGACTGCTTCACTGTGACGCTGACTGTGAGGACACCGTTGCCAGACTGCTTCACTGTGACGCTGACTACGAGTAAACCGTTCCCAGACTGCTTCACTGTGACGCTGACTGCGAGTAAACCATTCCCAGACTTCTTCACTGTGTCGCTGACAGCGAGGACACCGTTCCCAGACTGCTTCACTGTGACGCTGACTGTGAGGACACCATTCCCAGACTGCTTCACTGTGACACTGACTATGAGGACACCGTTCCCAGACTGCTTCACTGTGACGCTGTGAGGACACCGTTTCCAGAATGTTTCACTGTGACGCTGACTGTGAGGACACCGTTCCCAGACTGCTTCACTGTGACGCTGACTGCGAGCACACCGTTCCCAGACTGCTTCACTGTGACGCTCACTGCAAGGACAGCGTTCCCAGACTGCTTCGCTGTGACGCTGACTGCGAGGACACCATTCCCAGACTGCTTCACTGTGACGCTGACTGTGAGTACACCATTCCCAGACTGCTTCACTGTGACGCTGACTGTAAGGACACCTTCCCAGACTGCTTCACTGTGACACTGACTGTGAGGACACCTTTCCCAGATTACTTCACTGTGACACTGACTGTGAAGACAACAATCCCAGACTGCTTTACTGTGACGCTGACTGAAAGGCCACCATTCCCAGACGGTTTCACTGTGACACTGACTGTGAGGACACCGTTCCCAGACGGTTTCACAGTGACACTGACCGCGAGGACACAGTTCCCAGACTGCTTCCCTGTGACGCTGACTGCGAGGACACCGTTCCCAGACTGCTCTACTGTGATGCTGACTGTGTTGGCACCGTTCCCAGACTGCTTCACTGTGACAGTTACTGTGAGTACACCCTTCCCAGACTGCTTCACTGTGACGCTGATTGTGGGGACACCGTTCCCAGACTTTTTTACTATGACACTCACTGTGACGACACCGTTCCCAAACTGCTTCACTGTGACACTGACTGTGAGGACACCTTTCCCAGACTGCTTCACTGTGACACTGACTGTGAGGACACCATTCCCAGACTGTTTCACTGTGACACTGACTGTGAAGACAAAAATCCCAGACTGCTTCACTGTGACGCTGACTGCGAGGACACCGTTCCCAGACTGCTTCACTGTGACACTGACTGCGAGGACACCGTAACCAGACTGCTTCACTGTGACGCTGACTGTGAGGACACCGTCCCCAGACTGCTTCGCTGTGACGCTGATTGTAAGGACACCTTCCCAGACTGCTTCACTGTGACACTGACTGTGAGGACACCTTTCCCAGACTGCTTCACTGTGACACTGACTGTGAGGACACCGTTCCCAGACTGCTTCACTGTGACACTGACTGCGAGGACACCGTTCCCAGACTGCTTCACTGTGACACTGACTGCGAGGACACCGTTCCCAGACTGCTTCACTGTGACGCTGACTGTGAGGACACCATTCCCAGACTGCTTCACTGTGACACTGACTATGAGGACACCGTTCCCAGACTGCTTCACTGTGACACTGCGAGGACACCGTTTCCAGAATGTTTCACTGTGACGCTGACTGTGAGGACACCGTTCCCAGACTGCTTCACTGTGGCGCTGACTGCGAGCACACCGTTCACAGACTGCTTCACTGTGACGCTGACTGCAAGGACACCGTTCCCAGACTGCTTCGCTGTGACGCTGACTGCGAGGACACCATTCCCAGACTGCTTCACTGTGACGCTGACTGTGAGTACACCATTCCCAGACTGCTTCACTGTGACGCTGACTGTAAGGACACCTTCCCAGACTGCTTCACTGTGACACTGACTGTGAGGACACCTTTCCCAGATTGCTTCACTGTGACACTGACTGTGAAGACAACAATCCCAGACTGCTTTACTGTGACGCTGACTGAAAGGACACCATTCCCAGACGGTTTCACTGTGACACTGACTGTGAGGACACCGTTCCCAGACTGCTTCACTGTGACGCTGTGAGGACAACGTTCCCAGACTGCTTCACTGTGACACTGACTGTGAGGACACCGTTCCCAGTCTGCTTCACTGTGACACTGACTGTGAGGACACCCTTCCCAGACTGCTTCACTGTGACGCTGACTGCAGGACACCGTTCCCAGACTGCTTCACTGTGATATTGACTGTGAGGACACCATTCCCAGACTGTTTGACTGTGACGCTGACTGCGAGGAGACCATTCCCAGACTGCTTCACTGTGACGCTGACTGTGAGGACACCGTTCCCAGACTGCTTCACTGTGACGCTGACTGCGAGTAAACCGTTCCCAGACTGCTTCACTGTGACGCTGACTGCGAGTAAACCATTCCCAGACCTCTTCACTGTGTCGCTGACAGCGAGGACACCGTTCCCAGACTGCTTCACTGTGACGCTGTGAGGACACCATTCCCAGACTGCTTCACTGTGACACTGACTATGAGGACACCGTTCCCAGACTGCTTCACTGTGACGCTGTGAGGACACCGTTTCCAGAATGTTTCACTGTGACGCTGACTGTGAGTACACCATTCCCAGACTGCTTCACTGTGACGCTGACTGCGAGCACACCGTTCCCAGACTGCTTCACTGTGACGCTGACTGCAAGGACACCGTTCCCAGACTGCTTCGCTGTGACGCTGACTGCGAGGACACCATTCCCAGACTACTTCACTGTGACGCTGACGGTGAGTACACCATTCCCAGACTGCTTCACTGTGACGCTGACTGAAAGGACACCATTCCCAGACGGTTTCACTGTGACACTGACTGTGAGGACACCGTTCCCAGACGGTTTCACAGTGACACTGACTGTGAGTACACCGTTCCCAAACTGCTTCACTGTGACACAGATTGTGAGGACACCGTTCCCAGACTGCGTCACTGTGATGCTGACTGTGAGGACACCGTTCCCAGACTGCTTCACTGTGACGCTGACTGCGAGGACACCGTTTCCAGACTGCTTCACTGTGCCGCTGACAGCGAGGACACCGTTCCCAGACTGCGACACTGACTGCGAGGACACTGTTCCAGACTGCTTCACTGTGACGCTGACTGTGAGGACACCGTTCCCAGACTGCTTCACTGTGACGCTGACTGTGAGGACACCATTCCCAGACTGCTTCACTGTGACGCTGACTGCGAGGACACCGTTCCCAGACTGCGACACTGACTGCGAGGACACTGTTCCCAGACTGCTTCACTGTGACGCTGACTGCGAGGACACCGTTCCCAGACTGCTTCACTGTGACGCTGACTCCGAGGACACCGTTCCCAGACTGCTTCACTGTGACGCTGACTGCGAGGACACCGTTCCCAGACTGCTTCACTGTGACGCTGACTGCGAGGACACCGTTCCCAGCCTGCTTCACTGTGACGCTGACTGCGAGGACACCGTTCCCAGACTGATTCACTGTGTCGCTGACAGCGAGGACACCGTTCCCAGACTGCTTCACTGTGACGCTGACTGTGAGGAAACCGTTCCCAGACTGATTCACTGTAACGCTGACTGCAAGGACACCGTTCCCAGACTGCTTCACTGTGACACTGACTGCGAGGACACCATTCCCAGACTGCTTCACTGTGACGCTGACTGCGAGGACACCATTCCCAGACTGCTTGACTGTGACACTGTCTGCGAGGACACCGTTCCCAGACTGCTTCACTGTGACGCTGACTGTGAGGACACCATTCCCAGATTGCTTCACTGTGACGCTGACTGTGAGGACACCATTCCCAGATCACTTCACTGTGACACTGACTGTGAGGACACCGTTCCCAGACTGCTTCACTGTGACGCTGACTGCGAGGACACTGTTCCCAGACTGCTTCACTGTGACGCTGACTGCGAGGACACCGTCCCCAGACTGCTTCACTGTGACGCTGACTGTAAGGACACCTTCCCAGACTGCTTCACTGTGACACTGACTGTGAGGACACCTTTCCCAGACTGCTTCACTGTGACACTGACTGTGAGGACACTCTTCCCAGACTGCTTCACTGTGATGCTGCGAGGAAACCGTTCCCAGACTGCTTCACTGTGATGCTGACTGCGAGGACACCGTCCCCAGACTGCTTCACTGTGACGCTGACTGTAAGGACACCTTCCCAGACTGCTTCACTGTGACACTGACTGTGAGGACACCTTTCCCAGACTGCTTCACTGTGACACTGACTGTGAAGACAACAATCCCAGACTGCTTCACTGTGACGCTGATTGAAAGGACACTGTTCCCAGACATGCTTCACTGTGACACTGACTGTGAAGACACTGTTCCCAGACTGCTTCACTGTGACGCTGACTGAAAGGACACCATTCCCAGACGGTTTCACTGTGACACTGACTGTGAGGACACCGTTCCCAGACGGTTTCACAGTGACACTGACTGCGAGGACACCGTTCCCAGACTGCTTCACTGTGACGCTGACTGCGAGTGCACCGTTCCCAGACGGTTTCACAGTGACACTGACTGTGAGGACACCGTTCCCAGACGGTTTCACTGTGACACTGACTGCGAGGACAGCGTTCCCAGACTGCTTGACTGTGATGCTGACTGTGTTGGCACCGTTCCCAGACGGCTTCACTGTGACAGTTACTGTGAGTACACTGTTCCCAAACTGCTTCACTGTGACACAGATTGTGAGGACACCGTTCCCAGACTGCTTCACTGTGACGCTGACTGTGCGGACACCGTTTCCAGACTGCTTCACTGTGACGACACCGTTCCCAGACTGCGTCACTGTGATGCTGACTGTGAGGACACCGTTTCCAGACTGCTTCACTGTGACGACACCTTTCCCAGACTGCGTCACTGTGATGCTGACTGTGAGGACACCATTCCCAGACAGCTTCACTGTGACGCTGACTGCGAGGACACCGTTCCCAGACTGCTTCACTGTGACACTGACTGCGAGAACACTGTTCCCAGACTGCTTCACTGTGACACTGACTGCGAGGACAACGTTCCCAGACTGCTTCACTGTGACAGTAACTGTGAGAACACCATTCCCAGACTGCTTCACTGTGACGCTGTGAGGACACCGTTCCCAGACTGCTTCACTGTGACACTGACTGTGAGGACACCGTTCCCAGTCTGCTTCACTGTGACACTGACTGTGAGGACACCCTTCCCAGACTGCTTCACTGTGACGCTGACTGCAGGACACCGTTCCCAGACTGCTTCACTGTGATACTGACTGTGAGGACACCATTCCCAGACTGTTTCACTGTGACGCTGACTGCGAGGACACCATTCCCAGACTGCTTCACTGTGACGCTGACTGTGAGGACACCGTTGCCAGACTGCTTCACTGTGACGCTGACTACGAGTAAACCGTTCCCAGACTGCTTCACTGTGACGCTGACTGCGAGTAAACCATTCCCAGACTTCTTCACTGTGTCGCTGACAGCGAGGACACCGTTCCCAGACTGCTTCACTGTGACGCTGACTGTGAGGACACCATTCCCAGACTGCTTCACTGTGACACTGACTATGAGGACACCGTTCCCAGACTGCTTCACTGTGACGCTGTGAGGACACCGTTTCCAGAATGTTTCACTGTGACGCTGACTGTGAGGACACCGTTCCCAGACTGCTTCACTGTGACGCTGACTGCGAGCACACCGTTCCCAGACTGCTTCACTGTGACGCTCACTGCAAGGACAGCGTTCCCAGACTGCTTCGCTGTGACGCTGACTGCGAGGACACCATTCCCAGACTGCTTCACTGTGACGCTGACTGTGAGTACACCATTCCCAGACTGCTTCACTGTGACGCTGACTGTAAGGACACCTTCCCAGACTGCTTCACTGTGACACTGACTGTGAGGACACCTTTCCCAGATTACTTCACTGTGACACTGACTGTGAAGACAACAATCCCAGACTGCTTTACTGTGACGCTGACTGAAAGGCCACCATTCCCAGACGGTTTCACTGTGACACTGACTGTGAGGACACCGTTCCCAGACGGTTTCACAGTGACACTGACCGCGAGGACACAGTTCCCAGACTGCTTCCCTGTGACGCTGACTGCGAGGACACCGTTCCCAGACTGCTCTACTGTGATGCTGACTGTGTTGGCACCGTTCCCAGACTGCTTCACTGTGACAGTTACTGTGAGTACACCCTTCCCAGACTGCTTCACTGTGACGCTGATTGTGGGGACACCGTTCCCAGACTTTTTTACTATGACACTCACTGTGACGACACCGTTCCCAAACTGCTTCACTGTGACACTGACTGTGAGGACACCTTTCCCAGACTGCTTCACTGTGACACTGACTGTGAGGACACCATTCCCAGACTGTTTCACTGTGACACTGACTGTGAAGACAAAAATCCCAGACTGCTTCACTGTGACGCTGACTGCGAGGACACTGTTCCCAGACTGCTTCACTGTGACACTGACTGCGAGGACACCGTAACCAGACTGCTTCACTGTGACGCTGACTGTGAGGACACCGTCCCCAGACTGCTTCGCTGTGACGCTGATTGTAAGGACACCTTCCCAGACTGCTTCACTGTGACACTGACTGTGAGGACACCTTTCCCAGACTGCTTCACTGTGACACTGACTGTGAGGACACCGTTCCCAGACTGCTTCACTGTGACACTGACTGCGAGGACACCGTTCCCAGACTGCTTCACTGTGACACTGACTGCGAGGACACCGTTCCCAGACTGCTTCACTGTGACGCTGACTGTGAGGACACCATTCCCAGACTGCTTCACTGTGACATTGACTATGAGGACACCGTTCCCAGACTGCTTCACTGTGACACTGCGAGGACACCGTTTCCAGAATGTTTCACTGTGACGCTGACTGTGAGGACACCGTTCCCAGACTGCTTCACTGTGGCGCTGACTGCGAGCACACCGTTCACAGACTGCTTCACTGTGACGCTGACTGCAAGGACACCGTTCCCAGACTGCTTCGCTGTGACGCTGACTGCGAGGACACCATTCCCAGACTGCTTCACTGTGACGCTGACTGTGAGTACACCATTCCCAGACTGCTTCACTGTGACGCTGACTGTAAGGACACCTTCCCAGACTGCTTCACTGTGACACTGACTGTGAGGACACCTTTCCCAGATTGCTTCACTGTGACACTGACTGTGAAGACAACAATCCCAGACTGCTTTACTGTGACGCTGACTGAAAGGACACCATTCCCAGACGGTTTCACTGTGACACTGACTGTGAGGACACCGTTCCCAGACGGTTTCACAGTGACACTGACTGCGAGGACACAGTTCCCAGACTGCTTCCCTGTGACGCTGACTGCGAGGACACCGTTTCCAGACTGCTTCACTGTGCCGCTGACAGCGAGGACACCGTTCCCAGACTGCGACACTGACTGTGAGTACACCATTCCCAGACTGCTTCACTGTGACGCTGACTGTAAGGACACCTTCCCAGACTGCTTCACTGTGACACTGACTGTGAGGACACCTTTCCCAGATTGCTTCACTGTGACACTGACTGTGAAGACAACAATCCCAGACTGCTTCACTGTGACGCTGTGAGGACACCGTTCCCAGACTGCTTCACTGTGACACTGACTGTGAGGACACCGTTCCCAGACTGCATCACTGTGACGCTGACTGTGAGGACACTCTTCCCAGACTGCTTCACTGTGACGCTGACTGCGAGGACACCGTTCCCAGACTGCTTCACTGTGACACTGACTGCGAGGACACCGTAACCAGACTGCTTCACTGTGACGCTGTGAGGACACCATACCCAGACTGCTTCACTGTGATGCTGACTGTAAGGACACCTTCCCAGACTGCGTCACTGTGACACTGACTGCGAGGACAACGTCCCCAGACTGCTTCACTGTGACGCTGATTGTAAGGACACCTTCCCAGACTGCTTCACTGTGACACTGACTGTGAGGACACCTTTCCCAGACTGCTTCACTGTGACACCGACTGTGAAGACACTGTTCCCAGACTGCTTCACTGTGACGCTGACTGAAAGGACACCATTCCCAGACGGTTTCACTGTGACACTGACTGTGAGGACACCGTTCCCAGACGGTTTCACAGTGACACTGACTGCGAGGACACCGTTCCCAGACTGCTTCCCTGTGACGCTGACTGCGAGGACACCGTTCCCAGACTGCTTGACTGTGACAGAGATTGTGAGGGCACCGTTCCCAGACTGCTTCACTGTGACACTGACTGTGAGGACACTGTTCCCAGGCTGCTTCACTGTGACGACACCGTTCCCAGACTGCGTCACTGTGATGCTGACTGCGAGGACATCATTCCCAGACTGCTTCACTGTGACGCTGACTGTGAGGACACCATTCCCAGACTGCTTCACTGTGACGCTGACTGCGAGGTCACCGTTCCCAGAGTGCTTCACTGTGACACTGACTGCGAGAACATTGTTCCCACACTGCTTCACTGTGACACTGACTGCGAGGACACCGTTCCCAGACTGCTTCACTGTGACAGTAACTGTGAGAACACCATTCCCAGACTGCTTCACTCTGACGCTGACAGCGAGGACACCATTCCCAGACTGCTTCACTGTGACGCTGACTGTGAGGACACCGTTCCCAGACTGCTTCACTGTGACGCTGTGAGGACACCGTTCCCAGACTGCTTCACTGTGACACTGACTGTGAGGACACCGTTCCCAGTCTGCTTCACTGTGACACTGACTGTGAGGACACCCTTCCAAGACTGCTTCACTGTGACGCTGACTGCAGGACACCGTTCCCAGACTGCTTCACTGTGACGCTGACTGTGAGGACACCGATCCCAGACTGCTTTACTGTGACGCTGACTGTTAGGACACCGTTCCCAGACTGCTTCACTGTGTCGCTGACAGCGAGGACACCGTTCCCAGACTGCTTTACTGTGACGCTTACTTTGAGGACACCGTTGCCAGACTGCTTCACTGTGACGCTGACTGTGAGGACACCATTCCCAGACTGCTTCACTGTGACGCTGACTGCGAGGACACCGTTCCCAGACTGCGACACTGACTGCGAGGACACTGTTCCCAGACTGCTTCACTGTGACGCTGACTGTGAGGACACCGTTCCCAGACTGCTTCACTGTGACGCTGACTGCGAGTAAACCATTCCCAGACTGTTTCACTGTGACGCTGACTGCGAGGACACCATTCCCAGACTGCTTCACTGTGACGCTGACTGTGAGGACACTCTTCCCAGACTGCATCACTGTGATGCTGCGAGGAAACCGTTCCCATACTGCTTAACTGTGACGATGACTGTGAGGACACCGTAACCAGACTGCTTCACTGTGACACTGACTGTGAGGACACCGTCCCCAGACTGCTTCACTGTGACGCTGTGAGGACACCGTTCCCAGACTGCTTCACTGTGACACTGACTGTGAGGACACCGTTCCCAGTCTGCTTCACTGTGACACTGACTGTGAGGACACCCTTCCCAGACTGCTTCACTGTGACGCTGACTGCAGGACACCGTTCCCAGACTGCTTCACTGTGATACTGACTGTGAGGACACCATTCCCAGACTGTTTCACTGTGACGCTGACTGCGAGGACACCATTCCCAGACTGCTTCACTGTGACGCTGACTGTGAGGACACCGTTGCCAGACTGCTTCACTGTGACGCTGACTCCGAGTAAACCGTTCCCAGACTGCTTCACTGTGACGCTGACTGCGAGTAAACCATTCCCAGACTTCTTCACTGTGTCGCTGACAGCGAGGACACCGTTCCCAGACTGCTTCACTGTGACGCTGACTGTGAGGACACCATTCCCAGACTGCTTCACTGTGACACTGACTATGAGGACACCGTTCCCAGACTGCTTCACTGTGACGCTGTGAGGACACCGTTTCCAGAATGTTTCACTGTGACGCTGACTGTGAGGACACCGTTCCCAGACTGCTTCACTGTGACGCTGACTGCGAGCACACCGTTCCCAGACTGCTTCACTGTGACGCTCACTGCAAGGACAGCGTTCCCAGACTGCTTCGCTGTGACGCTGACTGCGAGGACACCATTCCCAGACTGCTTCACTGTGACGCTGACTGTGAGTACACCATTCCCAGACTGCTTCACTGTGACGCTGACTGTAAGGACACCTTCCCAGACTGCTTCACTGTGACACTGACTGTGAGGACACCTTTCCCAGATTACTTCACTGTGACACTGACTGTGAAGACAACAATCCCAGACTGCTTTACTGTGACGCTGACTGAAAGGCCACCATTCCCAGACGGTTTCACTGTGACACTGACTGTGAGGACACCGTTCCCAGACGGTTTCACAGTGACACTGACCGCGAGGACACAGTTCCCAGACTGCTTCCCTGTGACGCTGACTGCGAGGACACCGTTCCCAGACTGCTCTACTGTGATGCTGACTGTGTTGGCACCGTTCCCAGACTGCTTCACTGTGACAGTTACTGTGAGTACACCCTTCCCAGACTGCTTCACTGTGACGCTGAGTGTGGGGACACCGTTCCCAGACTTTTTTACTATGACACTCACTGTGACGACACCGTTCCCAAACTGCTTCACTACGACACAGATTGTGAGGACACCATTCCCAGACTGCTTCACTGTGACACTGACTGTGAGGACACCTTTCCCAGACTGCTTCACTGTGACACTGACTGTGAGGACACCATTCCCAGACTGTTTCACTGTGACACTGACTGTGAAGACAACAATCCCAGACTGCTTCACTGTGACGCTGACTGCGAGGACACCGTTCCCAGACTGCTTCACTGTGACACTGACTGCGAGGACACCGTAACCAGACTGCTTCACTGTGACGCTGACTGTGAGGACACCGTCTCCAGACTGCTTCGCTGTGACGCTGATTGTAAGGACACCTTCCCAGACTGCTTCACTGTGACACTGACTGTGAGGACACCTTTCCCAGACTGCTTCACTGTGACACTGACTGTGAGGACACCGTTCCCAGACTGCTTCACTGTGACACTGACTGCGAGGACACCGTTCCCAGACTGCTTCACTGTGACACTGACTGCGAGGACACCGTTCCCAGACAGCTTCACTGTGACGCTGACTGTGAGGACACCATTCCCAGACTGCTTCACTGTGACACTGACTATGAGGACACCGTTCCCAGACTGCTTCACTGTGACGCTGTGAGGACACCGTTTCCAGAATGTTTCACTGTGACGCTGACTGTGAGGACACCGTTCCCAGACTGCTTCACTGTGGCGCTGACTGCGAGCACACCGTTCACAGACTGCTTCACTGTGACGCTGACTGCAAGGACACCGTTCCCAGACTGCTTCGCTGTGACGCTGACTGCGAGGACACCATTCCCAGACTGCTTCACTGTGACGCTGACTGTGAGTACACCTTTCCCAGATTGCTTCACTGTCACACTGACTGTGAAGACAACAATCCCAGACTGCTTTACTGTGACGCTGACTGAAAGGACACCATTCCCAGACGGTTTCACTGTGACACTGACTGTGAGGACACCGTTCCCAGACGGTTTCACAGTGACACTGACTGCGAGGACACAGTTCCCAGACTGCTTCCCTGTGACGCTGACTGCGAGGACACCGTTCCCAGACTGCTTGACTGTGATGCTGACTGTGTTGGCACCGTTCCCAGACTGCTTCACTGTGACAGTTACTGTGTGTACACCCTTCCCAGACTGCTTCACTGTGACGCTGACTGTGGGGACACCGTTCCCAGACTTTTTCACTATGACACTCACTGTGACGACACCGTTCCCAAACTGATTCACTACGACACAGATTGTGAGGACACCATTCCCAGACTGCTTCACTGTGACACTGACTGTGAGGACACCTTTCCCAGACTGCTTCACTGTGACACTGACTGTGAGGACAACAATCCCAGACTGCTTCACTGTGACGCTGTGAGGACACCGTTCCCAGACTGCTTCACTGTGACACTGACTGTGAGGACACCGTTCCCAGACTGCATCACTGTGACGCTGACTGTGAGGACACTCTTCCCAGACTGCTTCACTGTGACGCTGACTGCGAGGACACCGTTCCCAGACTGCTTCACTGTGACACTGACTGCGAGGACACCGTAAGCAGACTGCTTCACTGTGACGCTGTGAGGACACCATACCCAGACTGCTTCACTGTGATGCTGACTGTAAGGACACCTTCCCAGACTGCGTCACTGTGACACTGACTGCGAGGACACCGTCCCCAGACTGCTTCACTGTGACGCTGATTGTAAGGACACCTTCCCAGACTGCTTCACTGTGACACTGACTGTGAGGACACCTTTCCCAGACTGCTTCACTGTGACACTGACTGTGAGGACACCTTTCCCAGACTGCTTCACTGTGACGCTGACTGAAAGGACACCATTCCCAGACGGTTTCACTGTGACACTGACTGTGAGGACACCGTTCCCAGACGGTTTCACAGTGACACTGACTGCGAGGACACCGTTCCCAGACTGCTTCCCTGTGACGCTGACTGCGAGGACACCGTTCCCAGACTGCTTGACTGTGATGCTGACTGTGAGGGCACCGTTCCCAAACTGCTTCACTGTGACAGAGATTGTGAGGGCACCGTTCCCAGACTGCTTCACTGTGACACTGACTGTGAGGACACTGTTCCCAGGCTGCTTCACTGTGTCGCTGACTGTGAGGACACCATTCCCAGACTGCTTCACTGTGACGCTGACTGCGAGGTCACCGTTCCCAGAGTGCTTCACTGTGACACTGACTGCGAGAACATTGTTCCCAGACTGCTTCACTGTGACACTGACTGCGAGGACACCGTTCCCAGACTGCTTCACTGTGACAGTAACTGTGAGAACACCATTCCCAGACTGCTTCACTCTGACGCTGACAGCGAGGACACCATTCCCAGACTGCTTCACTGTGACGACACCGTTCCCAGACTGCGTCACTGTGATGCTGACTGCGAGGACATCATACCCAGACTGCTTCACTGTGACGCTGACTGTGAGGACACCATTCCCAGACTGCTTCACTGTGACGCTGACTGCGAGGTCACCGTTCCCAGAGTGCTTCACTGTGACACTGACTGCGAGAACATTGTTCCCAGACTGCTTCACTGTGACACTGACTGCGAGGACACCGTTCCCAGACTGCTTCACTGTGACAGTAACTGTGAGAACACCATTCCCAGACTGCTTCACTCTGACGCTGACAGCGAGGACACCATTCCCAGACTGCTTCACTGTGACGCTGACTGTGAGGACACCGTTCCCAGACTGCTTCACTGTGACGCTGTGAGGACACCGTTCCCAGACTGCTTCACTGTGACACTGACTGTGAGGACACCGTTCCCAGTCTGCTTCACTGTGACACTGACTGTGAGGACACCCTTCCAAGACTGCTTCACTGTGACGCTGACTGCAGGACACCGTTCCCAGACTGCTTCACTGTGACGCTGACTGTGAGGACACCGATCCCAGACTGCTTTACTGTGACGCTGACTGTTAGGACACCGTTCCCAGACTGCTTCGCTGTGTCGCTGACAGCGAGGACACCGTTCCCAGACTGCTTTACTGTGACGCTTACTGTGAGGACACCGTTGCCAGACTGCTTCACTGTGACGCTGACTGTGAGGACACCATTCCCAGACTGCTTCACTGTGACGCTGACTGCGAGGACACCGTTCCCAGACTGCGACACTGACTGCGAGGACACTGTTCCCAGACTGCTTCACTGTGACGCTGACTGTGAGGACACCGTTCCCAGACTGCTTCACTGTGACGCTGACTGCGAGTAAACCATTCCCAGACTGTTTCACTGTGACGCTGACTGCGAGGACACCATTCCCAGACTGCTTCACTGTGACGCTGACTGTGAGGACACTCTTCCCAGACTGCATCACTGTGATGCTGCGAGGAAACCGTTCCCATACTGCTTAACTGTGACGATGACTGTGAGGACACCGTAACCAGACTGCTTCACTGTGACACTGACTGTGAGGACACCGTCCCCAGACTGCTTCACTGTGACGCTGACTGTAAGGACACCTTCCCAGACTGCTTCACTGTGACACTGACTGTGAGGACACCTTTCCCAGACTGCTTCACTGTGACACTGACTGTGAAGACAACAATCCCAGACTGCTTCACTGTGACGCTGATTGAAAGGACACTGTTCCCAGACTGCTTCACTGTGACGCTGACTGAAAGGACACCATTCCCAGACGGTTTCACTGTGACGCTGACTGTGAGGCCACCGTTCCCAGACGGTTTCATAGTGACACTGACTGCGAGGACACCGTTCCCAGACTGCTTCCCTGTGACGCTGACTGCGAGGACACCGTTCCCAGACTGCTTGACTGTGATGCTGACTGTGTTGGCACCGTTCCCAGACGGCTTCACTGTGACAGTTACTGTGAGTACACCGTTCCCAAACTGCTTCACTGTGACACAGATTGTGAGGACACCGTTCCCAGACTGCTTCACTGTGTCGCTGACAGCGAGGACACCGTTCCCAGACTGCTTTACTGTGACGCTGACTGTGAGGAAACCGTTCCCAGACTGATTCACTGTGACGCTGACTGCAAGGACACCGTTCCCAGACTGCTTTACTGCGACGCTGACTGTGAGGAAACCGTTCCCAGACTGCTTCACTGTGACAATGACTGTGAGGACACCGTTCCCAGACTGCTTCACTGTGACACTGACTGTGAGGACACCATTCCCAGACTGCTTCACTGTGATGCTGTGAGGACACCGTTTCCAGAATGTTTCACTGTGACGCTGACTGTGAGGACACCATTCCCAGACTGCTTCACTGTGACGCTGACTGCGAGGACACCGTTCACAGACTGCTTCACTGTGACGCTGACTGCGAGGACACCGTTCCCAGACTGCTTGACTGTGACACTGACTGCGAGGACACTGTTCCCAGACTGCTTCACTGTGACGCTGACTGTGAGGCCACCGTTCCCAGACTGCTTCACTGTGACGCTGACTGTGAGGACACCGCTCCCAGACTGCTTCACTGTGACGATGACTGTGAGGACACCGTTCCCAGACTGCTTCACTGTGACACTGTGAGGACACCGTTCCCAGACTGCTTCACTGTGACGCTGTGAGGAGACCGTTTCCAGACTGCTTCACTGTGATGCTGACTGCGAGGACACCGTAACCAGACTGCTTCACTGTGACACTGACTGTGAGGACACCGTCCCCAGACTGCTTCACTGTGACGCTGACTGTAAGGACACCTTCCCAGACTGCTTCACTGTGACACTGACTGTGAGGACACCTTTCCCAGACTGCTTCACTGTGACACTGACTGTGAAGACAACAATCCCAGACTGTTTCACTGTGACGCTGATTGAAAGGACACTGTTCCCAGACTGCTTCACTGTGACGCTGACTGAAAGGACACCATTCCCAGACGGTTTCACTGTGACACTGACTGTGAGGCCACCGTTCACAGATGGTTTCACAGTGACACTGACTGCGAGGACACCGTTCCCAGACTGCTTCCCTGTGACGCTGACTGCGAGGACACCGTTCCCAGACTGCTTGACTGTGATGCTGACTGTGTTGGCACCGTTCCCAGACGGCTTCACTGTGACAGTTACTGTGAGTACACCGTTCCCAAACTGCTTCACTGTGACACAGATTGTGAGGACACCGTTCCCAGACTGCTTCACTGTGACGACACCGTTCCCAGACTGCGTCTCTGTGATGCTGACTGTGAGGACACCATTCCCAGACTGTTTCACTGTGACGCTGACTGCGAGGAGACCATTCCCAGACTGCTTCACTGTGACGCTGACTGTGAGGACACCGTTCCCAGACTGCTTCACTGTGACGCTGACTGCGAGGACACCGTTCCCAGACTGCTTCACTGTGACGCTGACTGCGAGTAAACCGTTCCCAGACTGTTTCACTGTGTCGCTGACTGCGAGGACACCCTTCCCAGACTGTTTCACTGTGACGCTGTCTGCGAGGACACCATTCCCAGACTGCTTCACTGTGACGCTGACTGTGAGGAAACCGTTCTCAGACTGCTTCACTGTGACGCTGACTGTGAGGACACCGTTCCCAGACTGCTTCACTGTGACGCTGACTGTGAGGACACCGTTCCCAGACTGCTTCACTGTGACGCTGACTGTGAGGACACCGTTCCCAGACTGCTTCACTGTGACGCTGAATGTGAGGACACTGTTCCCAGACTGCTTCACTGTGACGCTGACTGCGAGGACACTGTTCCCAGACTGCTTCACTGTGACGCTGACTGTGAGGACTCCATTCCCAGACTGCTTCCCTGTGATGCTACGACGACACTGTTCCCAGACTGCTTCACTGTGACGCTGTGAGGACACCGTTCCCAGACTGCTTCACTGTGACGCTGACTGCGAGGACACCGTTCCCAGACTGCCTCATAAGAACATAAGAACATAGGAACTAGGAGCAGGAGTCGGCCATCTGGCCCCTCGAGGCTGCTCCACCATTCAATGAGATCATGGCTGATGTTTTGTGGACTCAGCTCCACTTTCCGGCCCAAACACCATAACCCTTAATCCCTTTGTTCTTCAAAAAACGATCTATCTTTATCTTAAAAACATTTAATGAAGGAGCCTCTACTGCTTCACTGGGCAAGGAATTCCACAGATTCACAACCCTTTGGGTGAAGAAGTTCCTCCTAAACTCAGTCCTAAATCTACTTCCCCTTATTTTGAGGCTATGCCCCCTAGTTCTGCTTTCGCCCGCCAGTGGAAACGACCTGCCCGCATCTATCCTATCTATTCCCTTCATAATCTTATATGTTTCTATAAGATCCCCCCTCATCCTTCTAAATTCCAACGAGTACAGTCCCAGTCTACTCAACCTCTCCTCGTAATCCAACCCCTTCAGCTCTGGGATTAACCTCGTGAATCTCCTCTGCACACCCTCCAGTGCCAGTACATCCTTTCTCAAGCAAGGAGACCAAAACTGAACACAATACTCCAGGTGTGGCCTCACTAACACCTTATACAATTGCAGCAGAACCTCCCTAGTCTTAAACTCCATCCCTCTAGCAATGAAGGACAAAATTCCATTTGCCTTCTTAATCACCTGTTGCACCTGTGAACCAACTTTTTGTGACTCATGCACTAGCACACCCAGGTCTCTCTAAACAGCAGCATGTTTTAATATTTTTTCATTTAAATAATAATCCCTTTTGCTGTTACTCCTACCAATATGGATAACGTCACATTTGTCAACATTGTATTCCATCTGCCAGACCCTAGCCCATTCACTTAACCTATCCAAATCCCTCTGCAGACTTCCGGTATCCTCTGCACTTTTTGCTTTCCCACTCATCTTAGTGTCGTCTGCAAACTTGGACACATTGCCCTTGGTCCCCAACTCCAAATCAACTATGTAAATTGTGAACAATTGTGGGCCCAACACTGACCACTGAGGGACACCACTAGCTACTGATTGCCAACCAGAGAAACACCCATTAATCCCCACTCTTTGCTTTCTATTAATTAACCAATCCTCTATCCATGCTACTACTTTCCCCTCAATGCCATGCAACTTTATCTTATGCAGCAACCTTTTGTGTGGCACCTTGTGAAAGGCTTTCTGCAAATCCAGATATACCACATCCATTGGCTCCCTGTTATCTACCGTACTGGTAATGTCCTCAAAAAATTCCACTAAATTAGTTAGGTACGACCTGCCCTTTATGAACCCATGCTGCGTCTGCCCAATGGGACAATTTCCCTCCAGATGCCTCACTATTTCTTCCTTGATGATAGATTCCAGCATCTTCCCTACTACCGAAGTTAAGCTCACTGGCCTATAATTACCCGCTTTCTGCCTACCTCCTTTTTTAAACAGTGGTGTCACGTTTGCTAATTTCCAATCCACCGGGACCACCCCAGTGTCTAGTGAATTTTGGTAATTTATCACGAGTGCATTTGCAATTTCCCTAGCCACCTCTTTTAGCACTCTGGGACGCATTCCATCAGGGCCAGGAGGCTTGTCTACCTTTAGCCCCATTAGCTTGCCCATCACTACCTCCTTGGTGATAACAATCCTCTCAAGGTCCTCACCTGTCATAGCCTCATTTCCATCAGTCACTGGCATGTTATTTGTGTCTTCCACTGTGAAGACCGACCCAAAAAACCTGTTCAGTTCCTCAGCCATTTCCTCATCTCCCATTATTAAATCTCCCTTCTCATCCTCTAAAGGACCAATATTTACCTTAGCCACTCTTTTTTGCTTTATATATTTGTAGAAACTTTTACTATCTGTTTTTATATTCTGAGCAAGTTTACTCTCATAATCTATCTTACTCTTCTTTATCGCATTTTTAGTAGCTTTCTGTTGCCCCCTAAAGATTTCCCAGTCCTCTAGTCTCCCACTGATCTTTGCTACTTTGTATGTTTTTTCCTTCAATTTGATACTCTCCCTTATTTCCTCAGATATCCACGGTCAATTTTTCCTCTTTCTACCATCCTTCCTTTTTGTTGGTATCAACCTTTGCTGAGCAATGTGAAAAATCACTTGGAAGGTTCGCCACTGTTCCTCAACTGCTCCACCATAAAGTCTTTGCTCCCAGTCTACCTTAGCTAGTTCTTCTCTCATCCCATTGTAATCTCCTTTGTTTAAGCACAAAACACTCGTGCTTGATTTGACCTTCTCACCCTCCATCTGTATTTTAAATTCCACCATATTGTGATCGCTCCTTCCGAGAGGATCCCTAACTATGAGATCCTGAATCAATCCTGTCTCATTACACAGGACCAGATCTAGGACCACTTGTTCCCTCGTAGGTTCCATTACATACTGTTCTAGAAAACTATCGTGGCTACATTCTATAAACTCCTCCTCAAGGCTGCCTTGACCGACCTGGTTAAACCAATCGACATGTAGATTAAAATCCCCCATGATAACTGCTGTACCATTTCTACATGCATCAGTTATTTCTTTGTTTATTGCCTGCCCCACCATAATGTTACTATTTGGTGGCCTATAGACTACTCCTATCAGTGACTTTTCCGCCTTACTATTCCTGATTTCCACCCAAATGGATTCAACCTTATCCTCCATAGCATTGATGTCATCCATTACTGTTGCCCGGATGTCATCCTTAAATAACAGAGCTACACCACCTCCCTTACCATCCACTCTGTCCTTCCGAATAGTTTGATACCCTCGGATATTTAACTCCCAGTCGTGACCATCCTTTAACCATGTTTCAGTAATGGCCACTAAATGAATGAAATGAAATGAAATGAAAATCGCTTATTGTCACAAGTAGGCTTCAATGAAGTTTACTGTGAAAAGCCCCTAGTCGCCACATTCTGGCGCCTGTTCGGGGAGGCTGGTACGGGAATTGAACCCGCGCTGCTGGCCTGCTTGGTCTGCTTTAAAAGCCAGCGATTTAGCCCAGTGTGCTAAACCAGCCCCAGCGGATGCAGTTGACTGCAGACTGGAGAGTTTTCAATTCCTGCCAGCAAAACTTGGCAATTTTCATTGGAGAAGTTTTACACCTGTTTCCCTGACTGCTGGCTTCCCTTGTTGTCCTCTGGGTACACACAGCATTGATCACAACACCGTCACAAAATAATTTGCAGGGAGATGACCGCAGAGGACACCTGCACTGCCTTCCTACTCTTGCTCTGTCTTTTGGTCACCCATTTTCTATCTCCCTCAGTACATTTCACCTGCGGTGTGACCAACTCGCTAAACGTGCTATCCACGATGTCCTCAGCATCGCGGATGCTCCAAAGTGAGTCCATCCACAGCTCCAGAGCCGTCAAGCGGTCGAACAGGAGCTGCAACTGGACACACTTCTTGCACGTGAAGGAGCCAGGGACAGTGGACGTGTCCCTGAGCTCCCACATCGCACACGAGGAGCATGACACGGGTCTGTGATCTCCTGCCGTGTCTTAAACCTTCGGTTAACTTCACCAATTACAATCCCCCCCCCCCCCCAAAAATTAAATAAATAAATAAACAACGAAGAAAACAATAAATAAATATACCAATGAAAAGAAACAGAAAAACAGAAACACTACTTACCAGTCACTTACCAGGGATAAAAAGCACTTCCTCCCCACCCAGCTTCGAATTCCCACCTAGATTCAAATTCCCAAACTCACTCTTGGTTCTGTCTCACTCTGGCTGTGTCTTCTCTGGCTCACTGGGAGAACTCACTGGGAGTGAGTTTACAAGTTGCTCTTTTAAAACTGTCCCGAATTGACTCCCTTCCCCCACCTGCTTTTAGATCAAGGTAGATTTAAGTGACTGACACTTAACTACCAACCAATTATGTGAGTGGGTGGGGCAGCCCTTGTTAACCAACACTGCACAATTCTAGCTTAATTTAAATTAATTTAAACTCCTGAAATTTAAAAGGTGCTGCCTTACTGATTTGATTCAATTCCCACCTAGATTCAAATTCCCAAACTCACTCTTGGTTCTGTCTCACTCTGGCTGTATCTTCTCTGGCTCACTGGGAGAACTCACTGTCATACTGCCTGCGAGGACACCATTCCCAGACTGCTTCACTGTGATGCTGACTGCGAGGACACCATTCCCAGACTGCTTCACTGTGACGCTGACTGTGAGGACACCGTTCCCAGGCTGCTTCACTGTGACACTGACTGTGAGGACACCGTTCCCAGACTGCTTCAATGTGCCGCTGACTGTGAGGACACCGTTCCAAGACTGCTTCACTGTGACACTGACTGCGAGGACACCGTTCCCAGACTGCTTCACTGTGACACTGACTGCGAGGACACCGTTCCCAGACTGCTTCACTGTGACGCTGACTGCGAGGACACCGTTCCCAGACGGCTTCACTGTGACACTGACTGCGAGGACACCGTTCCCAGACGGCTTCACTGTGACGCTGACTGTGAGGACACCATTCCCAGACTGCTTCACTGTGATACTGACTGCGAGGACACCGTCCCCAGACTGCTTCACTGTGACGCTGACTGCGAGGACACCACTCCTAGACTGCTTCACTGTGACGCTGACTGTGATGACACCGTTCCCAGACTGCTTCACTGTGACGCTGACTGTGATGACACCGTTCCCAGACTGCTTCACTGTGACGCTGACTGTGAGGACACTGTTCCCAGACTGCTTCACTGCGACACTGACTGTGAGGACTCCGTTCCCAGACATATTCACTGTGACACTGACTGCAAGTACATTGCATTTGCATTCCTAACTGAATCTGGATGTTAACCGTAAGAGAATCTTGAACAAGGACTTCCAAGTCCCTTTGTGCTTCTGATTTCCTAAGCATTCCCCCATTTAGAGAATAGTCTATGCATCCATTCCTCTTTTCGAAAGTGCATAACCTCACACTTTTCTGTTATATTACTGGGTTTAAGTAATACATGTCATCACTAACTGTAGATGATGTTGAAGAACACTCAAGTCTTTGAAATAAACTGAAAGAATTTATTAAGTAGCGATAAAACTAATAAATGAGTTTGACACTCCAGTGAATTAACCCGAGCAATAAAGTAAGGATAACTAACTGTACAAACTGTATCTAAGCTACAAGTGGTGTCTAGGCTGAGATCCTGTCTGCTACACTATTGCTATCTGGTAACTCCTGCATAGAAAGGGCTGGAGCCTCTGGGAGCTCCATTATATAGTGGGTCTTGTAATGCCCTCTAGTGGTAGTGCCACTGCTAGGTGTTGTGATTAACCCTTTAGATACATGTCTGTCTACATATCATTACATTTTCCACATTAAATTCCATCTGCCACTTCTTTGCCCACTCTCCTAGCCTGTCCAAATCCTTCTGCCGCCCCCGCCCCCCTGCTTCCTCAATACAACCTGTCCCTCTACAGATCTTTGTATCATCTGCAAACCTAGCAAACGTGACTTCAGTACCTTCTTCCAGATCATTAATGTATATTGTGAAAAGTTGTGGTCCCAGCACAGACCCCTGAGGCACACCACTAGTCACCGGCTGCCATCCTGAAAAAGACCCCTTTACCCCCACTCTCTGCCTTCTGCCAGTCAGCCAATCCTCTATCCATGCCAGGATCTTACCCTGAACACCATGGGCTCTTAACTTATTTAACAATCTCCTATGTGGCACCTTGTCAAAGGCCTTCTGGAAATCTAAATAAATTATGTCCACTGGTTCTCCTTTGTCTAACTTCCTTGTTACTTCCTCAAAGAACACTAACAGTTTGTCAGACACGACCTCCCTTTGACAAAGCCGTGCTGACTCAGTCCTATTTTACCATGCACTTCCAAGTACTCCGTGAGTTAATCTTTAATAATGGACTCTAAAATCTTACCAATGACTGAAGTCAGGCTAACCGGCCTATAATTTCCCGTCTTCTGCCTCCCTCCCTTCTTAAACAGGGGTGTTACATTAGCCACTTTCCAGTCCTCTGGGACCCTTCCTTCCTCCAGTGATTCCTGAAAGATCATCACCAATGCCTTCACAATCTCCTCAGCTATCTCTTTTAGGACCATGGGGTGTAGTCCATCCGGTCCAGGTGATTTATCCACCTTCAGACCTTTCAGTTTCCCCAGAACCTTCTCCTTAGTGATGACCACTGCACTCACCTCTGCCCCCTGGTTCTCCTGGAGCTCTGGCATCCCACTGGTGTCTTCCACCATGAAGACTGGTGCAAAGTAACTATTCAGTTCCTCTGCCATTTCTTTATTTCCTCTTCCTATCTTCCTTTATATTACTACAGTACGAAGTCTTACAACACCAGGTTTAAAGTCCAACAGGTTTGTTTCGATGTCACTAGCTTTCGGAGCGCTGCTCCTTCCTCCACTCCGAAAGCTAGTGACATCGAAACAAACCTGTTGGACTTTAACCTGGTGTTGTCAGACTTCGTACTGTGCTCACCCCAGTCCAACGCCGGCATCTCCACATCATTTATATTACTAGTTAGCTTGTACTCATATCTCATCTTCTCCCCCCTTATTGCTTTTTTAGTGCTCGCTTTTAAATGATTCCCAATCCTTTGGGTTCCCACTTATGCTCGCCACTTTGTATGCTTTTTCTTTTGCTTTTTTGCTGTCGTTGACTTCCCTCCTCAGCCGTGGATGCCTTGTCCTCTCCTTAACATGTTTCCTCCTCCTTGGGATGAATTTCTCTTGTGCCTCCCGAATAACCCCCAAAAGCACCTGCCATTGCTGTTCCACTGTCTTCCCTGCTAGGCTCCTTCACCAAACAGCTCTGGCCAGCTCCTCCCTTTGTAATTACCCTTATTTAATTGTAATCCCGTTACACCTGATTGCAGCTTCTCCCTCTCAAACTGCAGGTTAAATTCTATCATATTGTGGTCACTGCTCTCGAAGGGTTCCTTCACCTTAAGTTCCCTAATCAAGTCTACCTCATTACACATCACCAAATCCAGAATTGCCTGTTCCCTAGTGGGCTCTGTCACAAGCTGCTCCAAAAAAACATCTCTTAGACATTCCACAAATTCCTTTTCTTGGGATCCACTACCAACCTGATTTTCCCAGTCCACCTGCATATTGAAGTCCCCCATGATTATTGTGATATTGTCTTTTTTACATTCCTTTTCTATCTCCTGATTTATTTTCTGCCCCACATCCTGACGACCGCTAGGCGGATTGTCCAGTGAAAGCAGAGCCTGTCCAGTGAAAGCAGGGCCTGTGCAGTGAAAGCAGAGCCTGTCCAGTGAAAGCAGAGCCTGTCCAGTGAAAGCAGGGCCTGTCCAGTGAAAGCAGGGCCTGTGCAGTGAAGGCAGGGCCTGTCCAGTGAAAGCAGGACTTGTCCAGTGAAAGCAGGGCCTGTCCAGTGAAAGCACAGCCTGTCCAGTGAAAGCAGGGCCTGTGCAGTGAAAGCAGGGCCTGCCCTGTGAAAGCACGGCCTGTGCAGTGAAAGCAGGGCCTGTGCAGTGAAAGCAGGGCCTGTGCAGTGAAAGCAGTGCTTGCCCAGTAAAAGCAGAGCCTGTGCAGTGAAAGCAGGGCCCACCCAGTGAAGGTAGGGCCTGGCCAGTGAAAGTAGGGCCTGGCCAGTGAAAGCAGGGCCTGCCCAGTGAAAGCAGGGCCGGTGCAGTGAAAGCAGGGCCTGCCAGGTGAAAGCAGGGCCTGTCCAGTGAAGGCAGGGCCTGTGCAGTGAAAGCAGGGCCTGCCCAGTGAACGCAGGGCCTGTCCAGTGAAAGCAGGGTCTGTCCAGTGAAAGCAGGGTCTGTCCAGTGAAAGCAGGGCCTGTGCAGTGAAAGCAGGGCCTGCCCAGTGAATGCAGGGCAGGTGCAGTGAAAGCAGGGCCTGTGCAGTGAAAGCAGGGCCTGCCCAATGAAAGCAGGGCCTGTGCAGTGAAAGCAGGGCCTGCGCAGTGAAAGCAGGGCCTGCCCAAAGAAAGCAGGGCCTGCCCAGTAAAAGCAGGGCCTGTGCAGTGAAAGCAGGGCCTGCCTAGTGAAAGCAGGGCCTGCCCAGTAAAAACAGGGCCTGTGCAGTGAAAGCAGGGCCTGCCCAATGAAAGCAGGGCCGGTGCAGTGAAAGCAGGGCCTGCCCAATGAAAGCAGGGCCTGTGCAGTGAAAGCAGGGCCTGCCAGGTGAAAGCAGGGCCTGTCCAGTGAAGGCAAGGCCTGTGCAGTGAAAGCAGGGTCTGCCCAGTGAAAGCAGGGTCTGTCCAGTGAAAGCAGGGCCTGTGCAGTGAAATCAGGGCCTGCCCCGTGAAAGCAGGGTCTGTCCAGTGAAGGCAAGGCCTGTGCAGTGAAAGCAGGGCCTGCCCAAAGAAAGCAGGGCCTGCCCAGTAAAAGCAGGGCCTGCCCAGTGAAACCAGGGCCTGTGCAGTGAAAGCAGTGCCTGTGCAGTAAAAGCATTGCCTGCCCGCTGAAAGCAGGGCCTGTGCAGTGAAAGCAAGGCCTGTGCAGTGAAAGCAAGGCCTGCCCAATGAAAGCAGGGTCTGTCCAGTGAAAGCAGGGCCTGTGCAGTGAAAACAGAGCCAGTCCAGTGAAAACAGGGCCTGCCCAATGAAAGCAGGGCCTGCCCAGGTGAAAGCAGGGCCTGTGCAGTGGAAGCAGGGTCTGTCCAGTGAAAGCAGGGTCTGTCCAGTGAAAGCAGGGCCTGTCCAGTGAAGGCAGGGCCTGCACAGTGAAAGCAGGGTCTGTCCAGTGAAAGCAGGGTCTGTCCAGTGAAAGCAGGGCCTGTCCAGTGAAAACAGGGCCGGTGCAGTGAAAACAGGGCCTGCACAGTGAAAGCAGGGCCTGCGCAGTAAAAGCAGGGTCTGTCCAGTGAAAGCAGGGCGTGTCCAGTGAAAGCAGGGTCTGTCCAGTGAAAGCAGGGCCTGTCCAGTGAAGGCATGGCCTGCACAGTGAAAGCAGGGTCTGTCCAGTGAAAGCAGGGTCTGTCCAGTGAAAGCAGGGCCTGTCCAGTGAAAACAGGGCCAGTGCAGTGAAAACAGGGCCTGCGCAGTAAAAGCAGGGTCGGTCCAGTGAAAGCAGGGCGTGTCCAGTGAAAGCAGGGTCTGTCCAGTGAAAGCAGGGCCTGCCCAGTGAAAGCAGGGTGTGTCCAGTGAAAGCAAGGCCTGTGTAGTGAAAGCAGGGCCTGTGCAGTGAAATCAAGGCCTGCCCAGTGAAAGCAGGGCGTGTCCAGTGAAAGCAGGGCCTGTGCAGTGATAGCAGGGCCTGTGCCGTGAAAGCAGGGTGTGTCCAGTGAAAGCAGGGCCTGCCCAGTGAAAGCAGGGTCTGTCCAGTGAAAGCAGGGCCTATGCAGTGAAAGCAGTGCCTGCCCAGTGAAAGCAGGGCCTGTGCAGTGATAGCAGGGTCTGTCCAGTGAAAGCAGGGCCTGTCCAGTGAAAGCAGGGCCTGCCCAGTGACAGCCGGGTCAGAAATCTGGCTCCAGTGAACAGCATGAGAGGTAACTCAGAAAATGGATCAAATGTATTTTGATTGAATAATATATAGGTGGGGGGGTAGCTCCAATGACAACAGTGTGAATGGTCAATGGCCGTCCACTCACAGATAAAAGAAAAAACTACTTTAAATCGGCATTTCTCCTGGGAGTGACCACACCACCCCCCCCCCCCCCCCCCCCACCCACCCCCACACACACATCTATATCACTCTTCATTACTCCTGGGCTTCCTGAATCTGTTACATCTCTGCATTCTCTCGCTGTCTGCATTTCTTGGCTCATTAAACCCCGCGCCCTCAACCTTGGCACCCCTGCCACTCGCAGCTTCTCCCCAGACCTGGTGGACTTTGCTGCCCCTCTAGATCGTCTTTTTCGGCACTTTCTTTATCTAGAGCAACCTCGAGCGCCTACTTCATGGTTATCTCCGATTCTGCCAGCAGTTTCCTCTGTATCGTGGTGTTTTTCACCCCGCACACCCGGCGGTCTCTTAGCGTGTCATTAGGGGCAGGCCCGTATTCACAGTTTTCTGTTATTTGTCTTAATCTGGCCACAACGACAGCTTTGCTTCACAAGCGGCTCTTGTAGTCAAATTGAATTTGTACCTTTGCACAATCATTCAGGGCTTTGGGGCCTTCCACAAGACCTACTAACTCTGTGAAAGTCTTTGTTTCAGGGGCGTCTGGAGATGTCAAACCCCTGATTAAATTAAAAGTTTGGGCTCCACAGGCTGTTATTATGATCTTTCCTTTCCTCCCCCGTTTTTCATTTGTCAGGAAAATGTACTGCAGGCATTCAACATATTGAACCCAATCTTCGGTGTTAGGACAAATGGCTCTTATTTGCCGAAAAGGGAAAAGTAAAAGCAAACTAATGGCGTCCTAGTCCCAGATGACCACAGGCTGCTTTCCCCTTTGAGGGGGAGAGCTGACTGGTGGCGATTTAACCTGAGGGTCACCACGCTTCAGGTGAGGGGAAAGGTTGATAAGGTGGGGGTCTTCATGAATCACCTCAACCGGTACGGGGAATGGAACCCTCGCTGCTGGCCTCGCTCTGCATCATGAACCAGTTAGAACATAGAACATAGAACGATACAGCGCAGTACAGGCCCTTCGGCCCACGATGTTGCACCGACATGGGAAGTCAAAAAACAAAAGCCATCTAACCTACACTATTCGATTATCATCCATATGCTTATCCAATAAACTTTTAAATGCCCTCAATGTTGGCGAGTTCACTACTGCTGCAGGTAGGGCATTTCACGGCCTCACCACTCTTTGCGTAAAGAACCTACCTCTGACCTCTGTCCTATATCTAAAACGCCTCAGTTTAAGGCTATATCCCCTCGTGCTAGCCATTTCCATCCGCGGGAGAAGGCTCTCACTGTCCACCCTATCTAACCCTCTGATCATTTTGTATGCCTCTATTAAGTCTCCTCTTAACCTTCTTCTCTCTAACGAAAACAACCTCAAGTCCATCAGCCTTTCCTCATAAGATTTTCCCTCCATACCAGGCAACATCCTGGTAAATCTCCTCTGCACCCGCTCCAAAGCCTCCACGTCCTTCCTATAATGCGGTGACCAGAACTGTACGCAATACTCCAAATGCGGCCGTACCAGAGTTTTGTACAGCTGCAACATGACCTCCTGACTCCGGAACTCAATCCCTCTACCAATAAAGGCCAACACTCCATAGGCCTTTTTCACAACCCTATCAACCTGGGTGGCAACTTTCAGGGATCTAGGTGCATGGACACCTAGATCCCTCTGCTCATCCACACTTCCAAGAAGTTTACCATTAGCCAAATATTCCGCATTCCTGTTATTCCTTCCAAAGTGAATCACCTCACACTTCTCTACATTAAACTCCATTTGCCACCTCTCAGCCCAGCTCTGCAGCTTATCTATATCCCTCCGTAACCTGTTACATCCTTCCACACTATCGACAACACCACCGACTTTAGTATCGTCTGCAAATTTACTCACCCACCCTTCTGCGCCCTCCTCTAGGTCATTTATAAAAATGACAAACAGCAACGGCCCCAGAACAGATCCTTGTGGTACGCCACTTGTAACTGAACTCCATTCTGAACATTTCCCATCAACCACCACCCTCTGTCTTCTTTCAGCTAGCCAATTTCTGATCCACATCTCTAAATCACCCTCAATCCCCAGCCTCCGTATTTTCTGCAATAGCCTACCGTGGGGAACCTTATCAAACGCTTTACTGAAATCCATATACACCACATCAACTGCTCTACCCTCGTCTACCTGTTCAGTCACCTTCTCAAAGAACTCAATAAGGTTTGTGAGGCATGACCTACCCTTCACAAAGCCATGCTGACTATCCCTGATCATATTATTCCTATCTAGATGATTATAAATCTTGTCTCTTATAATCCCCTCCAAGACTTTACCCACAACAGACGTGAGGCTCACCAGTCTATAGTTGCCGGGGTTGTCTCTACTCCCCTTCTTGAACAAAGGGACCACATTTGCTATCCTCCAGTCCTCTGGCACTATTCCTGTAGCCAATGATGACATAAAAATCAAAGCCAAAGGCTCAGCAATCTCTTCCCTGTCCAGCCAACTCAGCTAAACCAGCCATAAAGAGGCAACCTGACAGGTTTGAGCAACAACAAACTATATATTCGAGTACCTATACTGTATACATAGATACATAGGAGATCGGAGCAGGAGGAGGCCTTTTGGCCCTTCGAGCCTGCTCCGCCATTCATCACGATCATGGCAGATCATCCAACTCAATAGCCTAATCCTGCTTTCTCCCCATAGCCTTTGATCCCATTCTCCCCAAGTGCGATATCCAGCCGCCTCTTGAATATATTCAGTGTTTCAGCATCAACTACTTCCTGTGGGAATGAATTCCACAGGCTCACCACTCTCTGTGTGAAGAAATGTCTCCTTATCTCTGTCCGAAACGGTTTACCCTGAATCCTCAGACTGTGACCCCTGGTTCTGGACACACCCATCATTGATAACATCTTCCCTGCATCTACCCTGTCTGTAGTGTTACCTGCGTGGTCGATAACACGTGTTACTCAATCCTTGGCTGATGGTGAGGTCCTCGGAATCTTGTTGAAGAAGACTCGAACTCGTCCAGTAACAACAAAGGTTTATTGAGTAACTATAACTATTAATGCATGAGTTCTTTACCTTAACATGGGAACTAGGAATTGGATAACAAGATTTAACAATTGTAACTAAATGTAACTCCACTAACTATCTATGTGATTCTGATGTTTCCCTGTTCACAGCACACCCGAGAGAGAGACAGAGACCCCGTGTGGCTGTCCTTTATACCCCTGTTGGTCCAGCCCTCTGGTGATCATGTGGTGCTGCTATCTACCCATTAACCCCTTGTGTGCGTGCACCCACAGAGATCACCACATCTCCCCCTTTTTAATGTGCTACAGGTTTTCTGTATGGTGTAACGAAAACTAAACAAACATAGTGAATTAAGTCAACTGGGAACAGACAAAACAGGTAACGCTGTGTCCAGAATGGGATGGTATTAATGACTGTACAAAGTCAATCAACGTTTAAAAAGTCCAATTGTAACAAAAAATTTTGTGAGTCCAGACTGTAGCGTTTGATCAGGTGGGTTGATCCTCTCGCCTGTCGTTGAGGTGGTAGTGTTGATGTCGCCATGTCATTGTGACCGTCAGTGTTTGTGTGTCCGTGAGGACATCGGGAGACATCGGAATGGTCGAAGTAAGTTGACGTTAGTAGCGGACTTTCTTTTGTGCTTGCAGTGTGGACCCCGTATGTCATCGTTTTTGCAGCTGGGTTGGGTGATTGCTGCGGCGCAGACACAAAATCACCAGATCTGTTGTTGTTGTTGTGGTTTTGTTCACTGCTTTGACCAACAGCGGGTAGACATTTAATGTCTGCTGCTGGCTGCTCATACAAGGCAGATAGACCGTCCTAGTCTTCCTGGTTCACGGCTGTCGCTCCGGAGTCGTCGCTTGTGGCCATTCTGGAGCCTGTCAACGAGATCGCTATGGAGGCCGGTATCGCTCCCTCAGTGGAGTCAATCTGTGCTCTCTGCGTGGCGTCGCCTTCTGCGAGGATATATGACATGTGGTTGTCATCCATTTTGTCGACGAGCTGCCGTGTCGTCACGGTACTGGATTCTCCCACCAGGAGACTGGTATGGGACTTGGCAGCCATGTTGCTGCTGCAATGACCATCAGATCCGGAGAGCTGATCCATGGCTGAGTGGCATTCGTCAGCGAGAAAATCATCGCTTCCTGTCAAGGATGTGTCACGGTGCTCTACTTGTCCAATGAGGAACTCATCCCCTGAGTAATCATCGTCAATGAACAAATCTTTTGCTGTGGATTTGTCATTGTGCTCTTCTCTTTGGGTGTTGCAAACGGTATGTTTCAGGCTGCGGCAGTGATCTTTAACTGTAAGTGGAGGCTCGAGCTTCATTCTGTCGCTGGGGAAAAGAATTGTTTGTTTTGAGACTTTAAACCCCTTTTTGTTCACTTTCGGGCATTTTGGATGCGGCGTGGTGCTGTAAGGTTCCTCCGTTACCGTGACCGTGTCCACACCGTAGGAGTCATCATAGGCAAGGTCATCGTTTTCGGACAGGTAATCACTGCATATTGATTGGCGGTCCATAGATGCCACGCTCCGAACGTCGCAGGGTCTTAGTTGTTGTCCCGTGGAAGTCACCTGTAGCACAGCTCGACATTTGAAGGCATAGTGGTTGTACTTTCCACACCTCAGGCACTGTTTGCCATAAGCTGGACATTGCCCTTTTAAGTGGGCGTGTCCGCAGTTATGACATGTCATGACGCCGTCCTGGCACGTTCGCGCATGTGCAGGAGCGTTCTCAGCTGGTTCCAGTCTCCGTGCGAACTGCGCATGTGTGTGGGCCACTTTCAGATTCACACGCGTGGGATTGCCAGGGAGGAGCGCCTTCGAGAAGCCTGGGCCACCATTTTGACTGCTCCAACCTCGTGGTGGAGGCCTTGGTCCCGGTAAGTAAACTGTTGATATTGTGCTTCAGTGATTTCATGAGCAGAACATAGTTGTGTAGCCATTTCCAGATCAAGATTTTTGTGCTTAAGGAGAGATTTTCTGAGTCCCGCATCAGAAATGCCCTGACAATCTGGTCTCTGATGAGGGAGTCACGGAGGGTCTCATGTTAGGGGTTTTCTATAGGCCTCCGAAAAGCTCCAGAGATGTAGAGGAAAGGATTTATAATCATCTAGATAGGAATAATATGATCAGGGATAGTCAGCATGGCTTTGTGAAGGGTAGGTCATGCCTCACAAACCTTATTGAGTTCTTTGAGAAGGTGACTGAACAGGTGGATGAGGGTAAAGCAGTTGATGTGGTGTATATGGATTTCAGTAAAGCGTTTGATAAGGTTCCCCACGGTAGGCTATTGCAGAAAATACGGAGGCTGGGGATTGAGGGTGATTTAGAGATGTGGATCAGAAATTGGGTAGCTGAAAGAAGACAGAGGGTGGTGGTTGATGGGAAATGTTCAGAATGGAGTTCAGTTACAAGTGGAGTACCACAAGGATCTGTTCTGGGGCCGTTGCTGTTTGTCATTTTTATCAATGACCTAGAGGAAGGCGCAGAAGGGTGGGTGAGTAAATTTGCAGACGATACTAAAGTCGGTGGTGTTGTCAACAGTGTGGAAGGATGTAGCAGGTTACAGAGGGATATAGATAAGCTGCAGAGCTGGGCTGAGAGGTGGCAAATGGAGTTTAATGTAGAGAAGTGTGAGGTGATTCACTTTGGAAGGAATAACAGGAATGCGGAATATTTGGCTAATGGTAAAGTTCTTGGAAGTGTGGATGAGCAGAGGGATCTAGGTGTCCATGTACATAGATCCCTGAAAGTTGCCACCCAGGTTGATAGGGTTGTGAAAAAGGCCTATGGAGTGTTGGCCTTTATTGGTAGAGGGATTGAGTTCCGGAGTCAGGAGGTCATGTTGCAGCTGTACAAAACTCTGGTACGGCCGCATTTGGAGTATTGCGTATAGTTCTGGTCACCGCATTATAGGAAGGACGTGGAGGCTTTGGAGCGGGTGCAGAGGAGATTTATCAGGATGTTGCCTGGTATGGAGGGAAAATCTTATGAGGAAAGGCTGATGGACTTGAGGTTGTTTTCGTTAGAGAGAAGAAGGTTAAGAGGAGACTTAATAGAGGCATACAAAATGATCAGGGGGTTAGATAGGGTGGACAGTGAGAGCCTTTTTCCTCGGATGGTGATGTCTAGCACGAGGGGACATAGCTTTAAATTGAGGGGAGATAGATATAAGACAGATGTCAGAGGTAGGTTCTTTACTCAGAGAGCAGTAAGGGAGTGGAATGCCCTGCCTGCAACAGTAGTGGACTCTCAACACTAAGGGCATTCAAATGGACATTGGATAGACGTATGGACGATAAGGGAATAGTGTAGATGGGCTTTAGAGTGGTTTCACAGGGTCGGCGCAACATCGAGGGACGAAGGGCCTGTACTGCGCTGTAATGTTCTATGTTCTATAATTACAGGATTGGGCCAGCAGCTTTAAGTCAGTGAGAAAGCTGCTGAATGGTTCTCCTGGTCTTTGTATACGCCTGGTGAACTTGAAGCGTTCAAATGTTTCATTCACCTCCGATTTCCAGTGGGTATCAAATTTTTTAATAATTGTGTCCCACTTATTCTTGTCCTCCCCTTCGGCATAGGTAAATGAGTTATATATCTCCATGGCTGGTTTCCCTGCCGCAGCTAAGAAGTATGCAATTGTTTTTTTATCTGGCGCAGTGGTCACGTCCTCAATTTCCAGAAACAAATTAAATTGTTACAGGAAAATCTTCCAATTATACTGGAGATTACCAGAGGTTCTGAGGTGTTCTGGAAGTGATTCCATCTTACCGGTTTGTGCCCGAGAGATCCGAGTGTAGCGATGCCTTCCTTGGCCGAATATCTTATCCGAGTTGTTTTCTTTTTTTTGTTTTCTCTTGTCTGTCGAACCTAAGCTAGCTAGTTTCTATTTCCGTTGTTCAGGCCAACACACTCCGTGGTACCATGTAGTGTTAGCTGCGTGGTCGATAACACGCGTTACTCAATCCTGGGCTGATGGTGAGGTCCTCGGAATCTTGTTGAAGAAGACTCGAACTCGTCCAGTAACAACAAAGGTTTATTGAGTCACTCCAACTATTAATGCGTGAGTTCTTTACCTTAACATGGGAACTAGGAAGTGGACAACAAGATTTAACAATTGTAACTAAATGTAACTCCACTAACTATCTGTGATTCTGATGTTTCCCTGTTCACAGCACACCCGAGAGAGAGACAGAGACCCCGTGTGGCTGCCCTTTAGACCCCTGTTGGTCGGGCCCTCTGGTGATCATGTGGTGCTGCTATCTACCCATTAACCCCTTGTGTGCATGCACCTACAGAGATCACCACACTGTCTAGTCCTGTTAGAATTTTATAAGTCTCTATGAGATCCCCCCTCATTCTTCTGAACTCCAGCGAGAACAATCCCAACCTAGTCAATCTCTCCTCATATGACAGTCCCGCCATCCCTGGGATCAGCCTGGTAAACCTTCGCTGCACTCCCTCGAGAGCAAGAACATCCTTCCTCAGAGAAGGAGACCAAAACTGCCCACAATACTCCAGGTGTGGCCTCACCAAGGCCCAGTATAATTGCAGCAACACATCCCAGCTTCTATACTCGAAACCTCTCGCAATGAAGGCCAACATACAATTAGCCTTCTTTACCGCCTGCTGCACCTGCATGCTTACCTTCAGCGACTGGGGCACAAGGACACCCAGGTCCCGCTGCACACAACCGTCTCCCAATTTACAACCATTCAGGTAGTAATCTGCCTTCCTGTTTTTGCTTCCAAAATGAATAACCTCACACTGATCCAAATTATACTGCATCTGCCATTGGTTTGCCTACTCGACCCAACCTGTCCAGATTATGCTGTAGGATCCCTGCATCTTCGTCACAATTCACCCTCCCACCCAACTTAGTATCATCTGCAAACTTTGAGATGTTACATTTTGTTCCCTCATCCAAATCATTAATATACATTGTGAATGTAGAGGGCTGGGCTGTGCGACCAACTTCTACAGCGCAAGGATCGATTCCGCGCGCAGTGGGTTCGCCCTGCTGCCTCACGGCGCCGAGGTCCCAGGTTCGATCCCGGCTCTGGGTCACCGTCCGTGTGGAGTTTGCACATTCTCCCCGTGTTTGCGTGCGTTTCGCCCCCCCACAACCCAAAAGATGTGCAGGGTAGGTGGATTGGCCGCGCTAAATTGCCCCTTAATTGGAAAAAATGAATTGGGTACTCTAATTTTATTTTTTAAATGGATTGATGGCGCCCAGGAAAGCTCACGCTCAGCCCCAGAATCTGTGCGCTACTGGCCGATCAGGTCACATGACTGTTTGAAACCCCGTTCCCTGAAAGGGGGCCGCTTCTACAATACTCTTTCTCTTGAATGCTTTCTTTTAAGTTAATATAAACCTTTACTAATTGATTACAAGGCTGGACTGTTTGTCCCTGCACTTCCTTATCTTTCCGCCCATTATCCCGAATTTAAAATATACAAGTTACCCTTCTGGGTTTTCGGGTACCCTCGCAGTCTGAAGTGAGGTACCCAATGGATCAGTTCCGACAACACTTTACTTCTCAGTCGATAGACATTTTTAAAAATACCTTGTCGAATATTTTCCTAGTTTGCACCAGCCATTATTGAGCAGTTCCTTGAGTTCTGAACATGTATTCTTATCTGATGTCCATGTTCTCTAATAACAGACTGGTGTTAGTTACAGATAGCTTGAACTCTAAATGTGTTCCATCACCACCAATGTGCTGGAAGGGTTGAACAAACCCCGGTGGCGGGTGGGGGGAGGCCCCGGACTGTGAACCCCACCTTTATCATGTGCAGAAATAAACTTTCCGCTTCAAACTCACAGGAACGCAGCTCATCGTAACAAGGAGCCACGGAAAGAGTGAAATTAGTGGGAGTTTATTTACAAAAGTGAGCATTATGTGCAACTACAACTTCTTAACCTTCCTTATCCAAACACTACACCTTAGTGCATCCCCAACATTCACAGCAGAGGTGGAGGGAGCTAGTCCTGTTAGAACTTTGCAAGTTTCTATGAGATCCCCTTTCACTCTTCTAAACTCCAATGAATACAATCCTAACCGACTTAGTCTCTCATATTACAGTCCCGCCATCCCAGGAATCGGCCTGGTGAACCTTCGCTGCACTCCCTCCATAGCAAGAACATCCTTCCTCAGATAAGGACACCAGAACTGCGCACAATACTCCAGGTGTGCCCTGACCAATTCCCTATACAATTGCAGTAAAACATCTCTGGTCCTGTACTCCAATCCTCTCGCAATGAAGGCCCACATACCATTTGCCTTCTTTCCTGCCTGCTGTACCTGCGCGCTTACTTTCAGCGACTGATGCACGAGGACACTCACTGAAATGGCGGAGATTAAGGGGCGACCTGATAGAAGTCGACAAAACTATGAGGGGCATGGACAGAGTGGATAGTCAAAAGCTTTTCCCCAGGGTGGAAGAGTCAATTACCAGGGGACATCGGTTTAAAGTGCGAGGGGCAAAGTTTAGAAGAGATGTGCAAGGGGAGTTTTTTACACAGAGGGTAGTGGGTGCCTGGAACTCGCTGCCGGAGGAGGTAGTAGAAGCAGGGACGATAGTGACGTTTAAGGGGCGTCTTGACAAATACATGAATAGGATGGGAATAGAGGGATACGGACCCAGGAAGTGTAGAAGATTTTAGTTTAGACGGGCAGCATGGTCGGCACGGGCTTGGAGGGCCGAAGGGCCTGTTCCTGTGCTTTACTTTTCTTTGTACTTTTTGTGCTTGCCACCAAGGTTTTGTTGAGTGTCCACCTCTCTCAATTTAGACCCGTTCAAATAATAATCTGCCTTCTTATTTTTGCGACCGAGGCGGATAATCTCACATTTATCCACATTATACTGCATCTGTCACGCATGTGCCCACTCACTCAACCTGTCCAAATCCCACTGAAGTACCTCTGTATCCTCCTCACAGCTCACCCTCTCACCCTGTTATATTATCATGAGTGGTAATATGTTGTATTCTTTGTCTTTTCTTCCAGAATGACCCGATATAGTGTTGACAAAGAATATACCAATCAAAAGATTGAAACAAAACTAATTTATTATTACACCACTAATTACATCGGAGTTGGTTTAGCACAGGGCTAAATCGCTGGCTTTTAAAGCAGTCCAAGGCAGGCCAGCAGCATGGTTCAATTCCCGTACCAGCCTCCCCGAACAGGTGCCGGATTGTGACAATAAGCAATTTTCATTTCATTTCATTACATGAAGTTTGAACACTCTACTGAGCTACAGATGATAATTAAATGCTATTGAATCTGTCTTGCAGCATTGAATAATGTACCTAGTCACTAACTACACTATGATCTAACCTCGGGCTATCTATCTCCAATTGACATTCACTCTGCTCTGAACTTGTCCACATGCTATTCCCTGAATTCTCTGATTGGCTGTCTTAAATACAGAGCAGTAGTTAAAAGAAAATTACTGCGGATGCTGGAATCTGAGACCAAAGAGAAAATGCTGAAAAATCTCAGCAGGTCTGGCAGCATCTGTAGGGAGAGAAAAGAGCGAACGTTTCAAGTCCAGATGAGCCTTTGTAGTAGTAACGCCCTCTGGTGTTTGATTTACACAGAGATGTATTTATTAACCCTTCACTAACCTGACTATATACAGATCATTACACACCCAAATTTGGAGACAGTACATTTAGTTCCCTAGTCCAAATCATTGATATATAATGTGAACAGTTGGAACAGATCTGGCACAGTGGCTGGTTTAGCTCACTGGGCTAAATCGCTGGCTTTGAAAGCAGACCAAGGCAGATCAGCAGCATGGTTCAATTCCCGTACCAGCCTCCCTAAACAGGCGCCGGAATGTGGCGACTAGGGGCTTTTCACAGTAACTTTATTGAAGCCTACTCGTGACAATAAGCGATTTTCATTTTCATCCCTGTGATACCCCACCAGTCACTGCCTACCAATCAGAAAAAGACCCATTTATTCCAACTTTTTGCTTCCTGTCTGCGAACCAGCTTTCTATCCATCACAAGACACTACCTGTAATCGCACGTGCTTTAACGTTTCATAGTAATCTGCTATGAGACCTTGTCGAAAGCCCTCTGAAAAAGCTCCGGTTTCCTCCCACAAGTCCCGAAAGACGTGCTGTTGGGTGAATTGGACATTCTGAATTCTCCCTCTGTGTACCCGAACAGGCGCCGGAGTGTGGCGACTGGGGGATTTTCACAGTAACTTCATTGCAGTGTTAATGTAAGCCTACTTGCGACTTGTTTTCCCTTTCCTAACCGCACGCCGGAGAATCCTGTTCAGCTGGCGATCGGCAGCACCGCCCACAGCAGGCTGGCTGGCAGATCTGGCCGAATATCTCCATTTGCAGAAGATCAAGTTCACCATCCGAGGCTCAGAGGAAGGCCTCCTCAATTCGTTGGCCTGTTCCAAAACCTGTTTCAGGCCAACAGCGGCTGGGGAAAGAGGGAGAGAGGAGAGAGAGCAGACAGGAACACACAACGCGAGGAGGCACAAAAGAGGATGGGGAGAGGAATTGAGGAGGAAACTCAGGGGAACCACAGGGGGAAGCATGGAAGAGGGGTGGGGGAGAGGGAGCAGGAAGGCCCCCCCCCCCCCCCCACCACCATTGAACCCACAAGGCCTGCAACACAAACTACAGAAGGAAGGAAAAAAGGGCAGAACAGGAGTCTAGCGTTAGAACACCCAGATTGGAAGGGGGAGGGGTGCCAAGGAGGGGACAGGGAGGGGGGTAGGGAGGGGGGATACCAAGAAGGGGACTGGGAGGGGGGGTAGAGAGGGGGGAAGGGGGATACCAAGGAGGGGACAGGGAGGGGGTAGAGAGGGGGGAAGGGGGGATACCAAGGAGGGGACAGGGAGGGGGTAGGGAGGGGGGAAGGGGGGATACCAAGGAGGGGACAGGGAGGGGGTAGGGAGGGGGAAGGAGGGATACCAGGGAGGGGACAGGGAGGGGGTAGGGAGGGGGAAGGGGGGATACCAAGCAGGGGACAGGGAGGGGGTAGGGAGGGGGGAAGGGGGAATACCAGGGAGGGGACAGGGAGGGGGTAGGGAGGGGGAAGGGGGATACCAAGCAGGGGACTGGGAGGGGGTAGGGAGGGGGGAAGGGGGATACCAAGCAGGGGACAAGAAGGGGGTAGGGAGGGGGGAAGGGGGAATACCAGGGAGGGGACAGGGAGGGGGTAGGGAGGGGGAAGGGGGGATACCAAGCAGGGGACAGGGAGGGGGTAGGGAGGGGGGAAGGGGGAATACCAGGGAGGGGACAGGGAGGGGGTAGGGAGGGGGGAAGGGGGGATACCAAGGAGGGGACAGGGAGGGGGGTAGGGAGGGGGGAAGGGGGGATACCAAGGAGGGGACAGGGCGGGGGTAGAGAGGGGGGAAGGGGGATACCAAGGAGGGGACAGGAAGGGGGGTAGGGAGGGGGGAAGGGGGGATACCAAGGAGGGGACAGGGAGGGGGTAGGGAGGGGGGCAGGGGGAATATCAAGGAAGGGACAGGGAGGGGGGGTAGGGAGGGGGGATACCAAGGAGGGGACAGGGAGGGGGGTAGGGAGGGGGGAAGGGTGGGGTGGAGAAGATATATCAAGAAAGAGGTACGTACATAAGAAACTGTATAAATTGTAAGTATCGAGCACCAACGTTTCACTCTGTAAAATTGAAAATGCCGATTAAAACATTTAAGAAAAAGAAAAAAATGAACAATGCGGAGTCACTGAGGTTAAACTGACTCGCTGTAGTTGCTGGGCTGATCTTTACATCTACTTTACAACAAGAATTTTAGTAATGTTATGCACGTTGGCAATCTGACCGATTTAACCAGAAATGAACACGTCATTTGTGCACTTTGCACAATTAGCTGTGATTGCCCGTACACTGATAAACGTCACAAGCCTGCATTGCTCTGCGGACACTCCTCGGCCAACTGAGTAGTCGGAGCATTTTCTGATTTTATTTCAGATTTCAAGTAGCGGAAATATTTTGCTTTCTCACAATGTAATACCGTACGATCATAAGCTGTGGGAGTCAAAACAGGCAACGCAGCCCATTGAGTCTGCTCCACCATTCAAGGACTGCTCTGATATAATCCCCAACTCCACTTTCCCGCCTTATCCCCATGACCTCAGAGAGCTCGGGTGAGCGCTGCCCAGCCCTGGTCTCCAGAAACGGGGAACAGGTGGAACGGCACTTGTGGGGTCTACCTGGGGATCTGAGACCCCCCCGGGTGCATGCCTTGGAGCAGGGTGCCAACCTGGCACTACCAACCTGGGAGCATCCCTACCAGTGCCCCTGCCAGAGGTTTTAGGGCAGCACAGTAGCACAGTGGTTAGCACTGTTGCTTCACAGCTCCAGGGTCCAAGGTTCGATTCCCGGCTTGGGTCACTGTCTGTGCGGAGTCTGCACGTTCTCCCCGTGTCTGCGTGGGTTTCCTCCGGGTGCTCCGGTTTCCTCCCACAAGTCCCGAAAGACGTGCTGTTGGGTGAATTGGACATTCTGAATTCTCCCTGTGTACCCGAACAGGCACCGGAATGTGGCAACTAGGGGCTTTTCACAGTAACTTCATTGCAGTGTTAATGTAAGCCTACTTGTGACAGTAATAAAGATTATTACTATAGACCTTGACTCCCTCACTGATTAAATATCTGTCTATCTTGGCCTTGACCATACGTAACGACCCGGCCCCTACAGCTCTCTGCGGTAAAGAATTCCACAGATTCACTCCCCTCTGAGAGAAGAAATTCCTCCTCATCTCTGTCTGAAATGGGCGACCCCTCACTCTGAGATTCTGCCCTCTGGTCCTTGGCTCTCCCACAAGGGGAAACAACCTCTCAGCATCGACCCTGTCAAGTCCCCTGAGAATCCGATACGTCTCAATAAGGTCGCCTCTCATTCTTCTAAACTCCAGCGAGGACAGGCCCAACCTACTCAACCTCTCCTCATGAGAAAATCCCTCCATTCCCGGGATCAACCGAGTGAACCTTCTCTGGACTTGCCTCCAATGCCGGTATATCTTTCCTCAGATACGGGGATCAAAACCACTCACAGAATTCCGGGTGTGGTCTAACTAGCACCTTGTGTAGTTTTAACAAGGCTTCTCTATTTTTATACTCCAGCACCTTTGAAATAAAGGCCAACATTCCATTTACCTTCCCAATTGCCTGCTGAGCTTGTGCACGCTAGCTTTTAGTGATTGAGACATGAGGACCCGCACATCCCTCTGTGCTGCAGCTTTTTGTGAATTAGGCACGAGGACACCCTGACCCTTCAGTGCTGCAGCTTTCTGCAGCCTCTCTCCATTTAAATACTCAGCTCCTTTATTCTTCCTACCAAAGTGCTAACTTCACACTTTCCTACATTACATTCCACCTGCCAGGATTTTACCCACTCACCGAACCTGTCTATATCCCTCTGTAAACTCTTTGTCTCATCCTCACCAGTTGCCTTCCCATCTCATAGAATTTACAGTGCAGAAGGAGGCAATTCAGCCCATCGAGTCTGCATCGGCCCTTGGAAAGAGCACCCTACTTAAGTCCACACCTCCACCTTATCCCCGTAACCCAGTAACCCCACCTAACCTTTTCGACACGAAGGGGCAATTGATCACGGCCAATCCACCTAACCTACACGCCTTTGGACCGTGGGAGGAAACCGGAGCACCCGGAGGAAACCCACGCAGACACGGGGAGAACGTGCAGACTCCGCACAGACAAGTCACCCAAGGCCGGAACTGAACCAGGTACACTGGAGCTTTGAGGCAACAGTGCTAACTTGGCAATGATACATTCACTTCTCTGGTCCCAGTCATTAATATATATTGTGACTAATTGTGTTCCCAGCACTGATCCCTGTGACACTCCACTGGCTATAGGTTGCCATCCTGAAAATGCCTCTCTTATCCCAGTTCTCTCGATTCTATCGGTCAACCTTCCTAGAAGAAATATTTATTCTCAGGATCTGTGCGCAGTGCCATACAATATCAAAGCAATAAGCAAACAAAATCCTCTTTCCTCCCGAAATTGTTTTCATTCTATTTATTTTTATTGATCTCCTGGTTCTGTCTTATCTTAGAATGAACGATATCAGAAAACAACACATCAGAAATATTTACAGGCGCTTATATATATTGCATAAGTAATATTGAAAATGTGTGTAAATAATTTAATTGAACAGCTAATTAAAATCGACGTACCTTTTCAAAGTCGATCAGTATTTTCTGCCTCGTGGTAAAGTTGATAAAATGATTTTCTTGACCATCTAATGTGCCAGTCCCAAGCAGCAGGGCTGCTCGCAAGAATCTACAATGTTTGTTGACGTGAAGTGGAGCAGAGAAGTGTCTGTCCAGTGTGTATCCTGCCAAACAGCGATGTTTGTTCTGCAAAGCAAGAGGAGTGTTGCAAGGCATTAAGAAATTTAAAGAAAATGCAGAATCTACACGGGAAGTGTGTCAAGAACGCGAGGGAAAATCCCTCAGATCGCAGTCGCTCCTAGAGTAAACATTTCACACCTGTGGTAGCGCAGCCCCTTTAAGGGGGAGCCCGGCCAGGTGGATCCCGGAGCCATATGTATTCTATTGTCTTCTGTGCCTGTAGTACAGCAGCCTTTTGTCTTCAATAAACCCCTTTGTTACCACTGGAGGCCTCCAGCATGTCGGCATCAAGCCACCACACCACCAGCGGTCAGCACTGCTGCCTCACAGCGCCAGCGACCCGGGTTCAATTCTGGCCTCGGGTGACTGTCTGTGCGGAGTTTGCACTTTCTCCCCCGTGTCTGCGTGGGTTTCCTCCGGGTGCTCCGGTTTCCTCCCACAGTCCAAAGATGCGCCGGTTAGGTGGATTGGCCGTGATAAATCGACCCCTTAGCATCCAGAAGGTGAGGTAGTGTTTCTGGGTTATGGGGATAGGGTGGAGGTGTGGGCTTAAATGGGGTGCTCTTTCCAAGGGCCGGTGCAGATTTGATGGGCCGAATGGCCTCCCTCTGCACTGCGGGTGCTCTATGATTCTATACCGACAAAGTCAGGTTGTGAACAGAAATGAGACCGTGAACGTTGTTTGGGTGAGCGATTTGTGCGGGCGGACGGTTTCTGCAAAGTTGACCAATCAGCTGCTATTGGCACGTGTGAACTTTGTTTGACTCTGTCGCATTTCCATCTGGAAGCAATAGGGCCAGACGGCATTTGATAAGCTGCTACCACAAAGATGACTGCAGAAGATAAAAACTGATGGTGTAGGGGGTAACATATTGTCACAGATTGAAGATTGCCGGGTTAACAGGAAGCCGAGAGTAGGCATAAGTGGGCTTTTGCCCGTTTGGCAAGATGTGACGAGTGGTGTGACACAGGGGTCAGTGCGGGGACCTCAACTTTTACAATTTATATAAATGACTTGAATGAAGGGATTGAAGGTATTGGTGCTAAATTTGCTGATGGTAGGGCAGTAAATTGTGAAGAGGACATAAGGAGGCTACAAGGAGACACAGGTAAGGCAAAAATGTGGCAAATGGAATATAATGTGGGCAAATGTGAAATTGTCCATTTTGACAGGAAGAGTAAACAAGAAGCTTCAAATCTAAATGGAGAGAGATTACAGAGCTCGGAGGTACAGAGGGATCTGGCTGTCCGAGTGCATGAATCACGAAAGGCGAGTATACAGATACAGCAAGTAATGAGGCAAGGTAAGAGGATTTTCTTGTTTATTGTGAGGGGAATTGATTACAAAAGGGGTGAGGTTATGCTTCAGTTGTACAGAACGTTGATGAGACCACATTTGGAGTATTGTGGGCAGTGTTGGTAACCTTTATTTCAGGAAGGGTGTAATTGCATTAGAAGTAGTTCAGAGCAGGTTTACCAGACGAATCGCAGGAATGGACAGGTTTCTTCGAGGATAGGTTGGAGAGGATCTGCTTGTATCCACCAGAGCAGGGTTTCCCAAATCCTTCCTGCTGCGGAACCCCTTTGACCTCCCAAGAGGACTGCACGTACCCCTGGGAAACATTCTCATTGGGTTGAAGCGTCAAACCACCAAAAATAATACTTTGCCCACAATAGGTAGAAACATACAAAAGCCAAATTCATGGAAGCCAGTTTTGTTTCTTATATCTCCACATTTATTAGAATTAAAAATATCTTATTGGAAAATGTTCTTAGCTCCCAGCTTTTTCTCATTTTTAATAGTCAGAGTGTTGCTCGATTCTCATATTGAACACATGCACACGTCTCTTTCTTACACACACATCACACTCACATCACACTCACATTCACACTCACATCACACTCACACACTCACATCACACTCACAGTCACATCACACTCACACACTCACATCACACACACACACTCACATCACACTCACACTCATACCCACACACTAACATCACACTCACAGTCACATCACACACACATCACACACACACTCTCACATCACACACACACTCACATCACACTCACATCACACTCACACACTCACATCACACTCACAGTCACGTCACACTCACACACTCACATCACACACTCACATCACACACACACACTCACATCACACTCACACACTCACATCACACTCACTCACATCACACACACCCACTCACATCACACACGCACTCTCACATTACACACACACACTTGCATCACACACACACACTCACATCACACACACACACTCACATCACACTCACACTCATACCCACACACTAACATCACACTCACAGTCACATCACACTCACATCACACACACACACACTCACTCACATCACACACACCCACTCACATCACACACGCACTCTCACATTACACACACACACTCACATCACACACACACACTCACATCACACACACACACTCACATCACACACACACTCACATCACACACACACACTAACATCACACACACATACACACACATTCACATCACACACCCACTCTCACATTACACACACACTCACATCACACACATCACACTCACATCACACTCACACACTCACATCACACACACACGCTCGCATCACACACGCACTCTCACATTACACACACACACACTCATATCACACACACACACTCACATCACACTCACACACTCACATCACACATGAACTCTCACATTACACACACACACTCACATCACACACACATCACACTCACACTCACATCACACTCACACACTCACATCACACTCACACACTCACATCACACACACACTCACATCACACACACTAACATCACACACACACATTCACATCACACACACACACTCACACACACACTCACATCACACACTCACATCACACACACACTCACATCACACTCACACACTCATATCACACACACTCACATCACACACACACTCACATCACACACATCGCACTCACATCACACTCACATCATACACACACAGTCACATCACTCACACTCACATCACACATAAACACTCACATCACTCTCACATTACACACACACACACACACTCATATCACACACACACTCACATCACACACACATTACACACACACTCACATCACAAACACTCATATCACTCACACAACACACACTCACACACTCACATCACACACACTCACATCACACTCACTCTCCCATCACACACACACACTCACATCACACACACATTACACACACACTCACATCACAAACACACACTCACATCACACTCACACACTCACATCACACATGAACTCTCACATTACACACACACACTCACATCACACACACATCACACTCACACTCACATCACACTCACACACTCACATCACACTCACACACTCACATCACACACACACTCACATCACACACACTAACATCACACACACACATTCACATCACACACACACACTCACACACACACTCACATCACACACTCACATCACACACACACTCACATCACACTCACACACTCATATCACACACACTCACATCACACACACACTCACATCACACACATCGCACTCACATCACACTCACATCATACACACACAGTCACATCACTCACACTCACATCACACATAAACACTCACATCACTCTCACATTTCACACACACACACACACTCATATCACACACACACTCACATCACACACATTACACACACACTCACATCACAAACACTCATATCACTCACACAACACACACTCACACACTCACATCACACACACTCACATCACACTCACTCTCCCATCACACACACACACTCACATCACACACACATTACACACACACTCACATCACAAACACTCATATCACTCACACAACACACACTCACACATTCACATCCCACACACACACACACACACATCACACACACATCCCTCACACTCACATCACACATACACACTCACATCACAAATCACACTCGCATCACACTCACATCACACACACATCACACTCACATCACACACACACTCACATCGCACACATCACACACACACTCACATCGCACACACTCATATCACTCACACAAACACACACTAACATTGCACTCACACACACTCACATCTCACACAAACACACTCACACACACTCACATCTCACACAAACACACACTCACATCACACACACACTCACATCTCACCCACACACACTCACATCACACACACTCACATCACTCATACAAACACATACTCACATCACAAACACATCACACTCACACACACTCACATCACTCACACAAACACACACTCACATCTCACTCACACACTCGCATTACTTACACTCACATCTCACACACATCACACTCACACACACTCACATCTCACACACACACACATGCTCACATCACTCACATCTCACACACACACACTCACACACACTCACATCACAATCACACACACACAGACTCACATCACACACATATGCACACTCACAATCACTTGCACACATATACTCACACTCACATCACACACACACATTACACACACATCACACACGCACATCACATACACACTTACTCACACACACACTCACATCACACATCGCGCACACACACACACACATATACTCACATCGCACACACTCACATCACACAGACACAATACACATCACATGAGCTGGTTTAGCACACTGGGCTAAATCGCTGGCTTTTAAAGCAGACCAAGGCAGGCCAGCAGCACGGTTCAATTCCCGTAACAGCCTCCCCGAACAGGCGCCAGAATGTGGCGACTAGGGGCTTTTCACAGTAACTTCATTGAAGCCTACTTGTGACAATAAGCGATTTTCATTCACACTCACATCACAGACACGAGACATATCACGCTCACACATATGCTCACACTCACATCACATTGACCCACAGATACATAGAAAATAGGAGCCAGAGAAGGCCATTCGGCCCTTCGAGCCAGCTCCGCCATTAGGTATGATCACAGGACTTCCGGGTGCGGCGATGACCAGCTAGGTCGCACGTTTCGGCAGCTCCCAGTGGAACGGACTTTTGGGCTCTTGATAGGAGCCCCAACGGCAATTCTAACGGCAAAAAACACTGTGCTGGAATCCAGAAGGGAATCCCCCCTGGATACGGATGGAAAAAGGAGAGGAAAGTGGCCGGATTGCGGTGGATCCTCTAGAGCAGCGGCCAGGAAGGCAGGCACAAAGCAAGATGGCGTCGGAAGGAGGCAGTTTAATATGGGGCCCTGACCAACAAGAGTTCCTGCGGCGCTGTGTGGAAGAACTTAAAAAGGAGATGAAGAAGGAGCTGCTGGCCCCGATATTACAGGCGATTGAAGGGCTAAAGGAGGAGCAAAAGACCCAGGAGCAGGAGCTTCGGGTCGTGAAGGCAAAGGCTGCCGAGAACGAGGACGATATACAAGGCCTGGTGGTGAAGACAGAGATGCACGAGGCACAACACAAAAGGTGTGTGGAAAGGCTGGAGGTGCTGGAGAATAATGCGAGGAGGAAGAATTTAAGGACTCTTGGTCTTCCTGAAAGTGTAGAAGGGGCTGACGTCTGGGCATATGTGAGCACGATGCTGCACTCATTAATGGGATCGGAGGCCCCGACGGGTCCGCTGGAGGTGGAGGGAGCCTATCGAGTTATGGCACGAAGACCGAGGGCTGGAGAAATTCCTCGAGCCATAGTGGTGAGATTTCTCCGATATAAGGACAGAGAGATGGTCCTCAGATGGGCAAAGAAAACTCGGAGTAGTAGGTGGGAGAACGCGGTGATCCGCGTATATCAAAATTGGAGTGCGGAGGTGGCGAGAAGGAGGGCAAGCTTTAATCGGGCCAAGGCGGTGCTGCACAAACGGAAGATTAAATTTGGAATGCTGCAACCGGCAAGACTGTGTGTCACACATCAAGGGAAACACCACTACTTTGAAACGGCAGATGAGGCGTGGACATTTATTGTCGAGGAAATCTTTGGATCCTCGCTGTCTTCAGGGGATGTCCCGGAGGACTGGAGAATAGCCAATGTTGTTCCTCTGTTTAAGAAGGGTAGCAAGGATAATCCCGGGAACTACAGGCCGGTGAGCCTTACTTCAGTGGTAGGGAAATTACTGGAGAGAATTCTTCGAGACAGGATCTACTCCCATTTGGAAGCAAATGGACGTATTAGTGAGAGGCAGCACGGTTTTGTGAAGGGGAGGTCGTGTCTCACTAACTTGATAGAGTTTTTCGAGGAGGTCACTAAGATGATTGATGCAGGTAGGGCAGTAGATGTTGTCTATATGGACTTCAGTAAGGCCTTTGACAAGGTCCCTCATGGTAGACTAGTACAAAAGGTGAAGTCACACGGGATCAGGGGTGAACTGGCAAGGTGGATACAGAACTGGCTAGGCCATAGAAGGCAGAGGGTAGCAATGGAGGAATGCTTTTCTCATTGGAGGGCCGTGACCAGTGGTGTTCCACAGGGATCAGTGCTGGGACCTTTGCTCTTTGTAGTATATATAAATGATTTGGAGGAAAATGTAACTGGTCTGATTAGTAAGTTTGCAGACGACACAAAGGTTGGTGGAATTGCGGATAGCGATGAGGACTGTCTGAGGATACAGCAGGATTTAGATTGTCTGGAGACTTGGGCGGAGAGATGGCAGATGGAGTTTAATCCGGACAAATGTGAGGTAATGCATTTTGGAAGGGCTAATGCAGGTAGGGAATATACAGTGAATGGTAGAACCCTCAAGAGTATTGAAAGTCAAAGAGATCTAGGAGTACAGGTCCACAGGTCATTGAAAGGGGCAACACAGGTGGAGAAGGTAGTCAAGAAGGCATACGGCATGCTTGCCTTCATTGGCCGGGGCATTGAGTATAAGAATTGGCAAGTCATGTTGCAGCTGTATAGAACCTTAGTTAGGCCACACTTGGAGTATAGTGTTCAATTCTGGTCGCCACACTACCAGAAGGATGTGGAGGCTTTAGAGAGGGTGCAGAAGAGATTTACCAGAATGTTGCCTGGTATGGAGGGCATAAGCTATGAGGAGCGATTGAATAAACTCGGTTTGTTCTCACTGGAACGAAGGAGGTTGAGGGGCGACCTGATAGAGGTATACAAAATTATGAGGGGCATAGACAGAGTGGATAGTCAGAGGCTTTTCCCCAGGGTAGAGGGGTCAATTACTAGGGGGCATAGGTTTAAGGTGAGAGGGGCAAAGTTTAGAGTAGATGTACGAGGCAAGTTTTTTACGCAGAGGGTAGTGGGTGCCTGGAACTCACTACCGGAGGAGGTAGTGGAAGCAGGGACGATAGGGACATTTAAGGGGCATCTTGACAATTATATGAATAGGATGGGAATAGAAGGATACGGACCCAGGAAGTGTAGAAGATTGTAGTTTAGTCGGGCAGTATGGTCGGCACGGGCTTGGAGGGCCGAAGGGCCTATTCCTGTGCTGTACATTTCTTTGTTCTTTGTTTGTTTGAGGAGAAACTGGAGTGAGCGGGCCATAAAAAGAACGTTTGGGACAAAGTGGGTTGGGGGGGAATATGTAGGATGAAGGGGGGGAAAAGAGGGAAGAGATGACTTCCCAAGTTGTTAATCCTGCGACCCTGTAATTTTTCTCTCTTCCCCATGTCGTGGGGAAGGGGGGGAGGGAGGATGAGGAGCTGAGGGCTCCGGCCATTGGGGGGCGGGGCCAAAAGGGAAGTGCGGGCTTTGTTCCCGCGCTATGGTAATCACGGCGGGAACAGGGAAGCAGGAAGGAGGGGGCCTCGCACAGTGTGAGCCGAGGTCACGGGGGAAGCCGAGGTCGGCCAGAGTTTGCTGACTTCTGGGAGCAACATGGGGGGTGCAATTACGCTAGTTTGGGATCTAGCGGGGTGGAGGGGGTTAACTGGGTTGCTGCTGCTGGGGAGAAGGGGGAGCTGGTATGGGGGGGTGGGTTGGGACGGGGGGGGCGCTGCTTCAGGGAGATACGGCTACGTGGGAACCGGGTGAGGAGCTGGATTGAAAAAGGAGATGGCTAGTCGTCAAGGGGGGGGGGGTAAAGAGCCCCCCAACCCGGTTGATCACGTGAAATGTGAGAGGGCTGAACGGGCCGATTAAGAGGGCACGGGTACTCGCACACCTAAAGAAACTTAAGGCAGATGTGGTTATGCTTCAGGAAACGCATCTGAAGCTGATAGACCAGGTCAGACTACGCAAAGGATGGGTGGGGCAGGTGTTTCATTCGGGGCTTGACGCAAAAAACAGGGGGGTGGCCATACTGGTGGGGAAGCGGGTAATGTTTAAGGCAAAGACTATAGTGGCGGATAGTGGGGGCAGATACGTGATGGTGAGTGGCAAATTGCAAGGGGAGGCGGTGGTATGAGTGAAAGTGTATGCCCCGAACTGGGATGATGCCAACTTTATGAGGCGTATGTTAGGACGTATCCCGGACCTAGAGGTGGGGAAGTTGGTAATGGGTGGAGATTTTAATACGGTGCTGGACCCAGGGCTGGACAGATCGAGGTCCAGGACCGGAAGGAGGCCGGCTGCAGCTAGGGTGCTTAAGGACTTTATGGAGCAGATGGGAGGAGTAGACCCCTGGAGAGTAAGGAGTTTTCGTTTTTCTCCTGTGTCCACAAAGTTTATTCACAAATAGATTTTTTTGTTTTGGAAAGGGCACTGATCCCAAAGGTGACGGGGACGGAGTACACGGCTATAGCCATTTCGGATCATGCTCCACATTGGGTGGACCTGGAGATAGGGGAAGAAAAACAACAGCGTCCACCCTGGAGAATGGACATGGGATTATTGGCAGATGAGGGTGTGTGTTTAAGGGTGAGGGGGTGTATTGAAAGGTACTTGGAACTCAATGATAATGGGGAGGTACAGGTGGTAGTGGTCTGGGAGGCGCTGAAGGCAGTGGTTAGAGGGGAGCTGATATCTATTAGGGCACATAAAGGAAAGCAGGAGGGTAGGGAAAGGGAGCGGTTGTTGAAAGAACTTCTGAGGGTGGACAGACAATATGCGGAGGCACCGGAGGAGGGACTGTACAAGGATAGGCAAAGGCTACATGTAGAATTTGACTTGTTGACTACGGGTAATGCAGAGGCACAATGGAGGAAGGCACAGGGTGTACAGTACGAATACGGGGAGAAGGCGAGCAGGTTGCTGGCCCACCAACTGAGGAAAAGGGGAGCAGCGAGGGAGATAGGGGGGGTGAGAAATGAGGAGGGAGAGATGGAGCGGGGAGCAGAGAGAGTGAATAGAGTGTTCAAGGCATTTTACGAAAGATTATATGAAGCTCAGCCCCCGGATGGGAAGGAGAGAATGATGTGCTTTCTGGATCAGCTGGAATTTCCTAAGGTGGAGGAGCAGGAGAGGTTGGGACTGGGAGCACAGATTGAGACGGAGGAAGTGGCGAAAGGGATTGGGAGTATGCAGGCGGGGAAGGTCCCGGGACCAGACGGATTCCCAGTTGAATTCTATAGGAAATATATGGACTTGTTGGCCCCGCTACTGATGAGAACCTTTAATGAGGCGAGGGAAAGGGGGCAGCTGCCCCCGACTATGTCAGAGGCAACGATATCGCTCCTCCTAAAGAAGGAAAAAGACCCGCTGCAATGTGGGTCCTACAGGCCCATTTCCCTCCTGAATGTGGATGTTAAGATTCTGGCCAAGGTAATGGCAATGAGGATAGAGGATTGTGTCCCGGGGGTGGTTCATGAGGACCAAACTGGGTTTGTGAAGGGGAGACAGCTGAATACAAATATACGGAGGCTGCTAGGGGTAATGATGATGCCCCCACCAGAGGGGGAAGCGGAGATAGTGGTGGCGATGGATGCTGAGAAAGCATTTGATAGAGTGGAGTGGGATTATTTGTGGGAGGTGCTGAGGAGATTTGGTTTTGGGGATGGGTATATCAGGTGGGTACAGTTGTTGTATAGGGCCCCGATGGCAAGCGTGGTCACGAATGGACGGGGGTCTGACTATTTTCGGCTCCATAGAGGGACGAGGCAGGGATGTCCTCTGTCCCCGTTATTGTTTGCACTGGCGATTGAACCCCTGGCCATAGCATTGAGGGGGTCCAGGAAGTGGAGGGGAGTACTCAGGGGGGGAGAAGAACACCGGGTATCTCTGTATGCGGATGATTTGTTGCTATATGTGGCGGACCCGGCGGAGGGGATGCCAGAGATAATGCGGATACTTGGGGAGTTTGGGGATTTTTCAGGGTATAAACTGAACATGGGGAAAAGTGAGTTGTTTGTGGTGCATCCAGGGGAGCAGAGCAAAGAGATAGAGGATTTACCGTTGAGGAAGGTAACAAGGGACTTCCGGTACTTGGGGATCCAGATAGCCAAGAATTGGGGTACATTACACAGGCTTAATTTAACGCGGTTGGTGGAACAGATGGAGGAGGACTTTAAGAGATGGGACATGGTGTCCCTGTCATTGGCAGGTAGGGTGCAGGCGGTTACAATGGTGGTCCTCCTGAGATTCCTTTTTGTGTTTCAGTGCATCCCGGTGGTGATCACGAAGGCTTTTTTCAAAAGAATCGAGAAGAGTATTTTGAGTTTTGTGTGGGCTGGGAAGACCCCGAGAGTGAGGAGGGGATTCTTGCAGCGTAGTAGGGACAGGGGGGGGCTGGCACTACCGAGCCTAAGTGAGTACTACTGGGCCGCCAATGTTTCAATGGTGTGTAAGTGGATGGGAGAAGGGGAGGGAGCGGCGTGGAAGAGATTGGAGAGGGCGTCCTGCAGGGGGACTAGCCTACAAGCAATGATGACGGCGCCGTTGCCGTTCTCACCAAAGAAATACACCACAAGCCCGGTGGTGGTGGCTACATTGAAAATTTGGGGGCAGTGGAGACGGCATAGGGGAAGGACGGGAGCTTCGGTGCGGTCCCCAATAAGAAACAATCATAGGTTCATTCCGGGGAGAATGGATGGGGGATTTGGAGCATGGCAAAGAGCTGGGGTAGTACAACTGAGAGATCTGTTTGTAGATGGGACGTTTGCGAGTCTGGGAGCGCTGACGGAAAAATATGGGTTGCCCCAAGGGAATGCATTTCGGTATATGTAACTGAGGGCTTTTGCGAGGCAACAGGTGAGGGAATTCCCGCAGCTCCCGACGCAGGAGGTGCAGGATAGAGTGATCTCAGAGACATGGGTGGGGGATGGTAAGGTGTCGGACATATACAGGGAAATGAGGGACGAGGGGCAGATCATGGTAGATGAGCTGAAAGGGAAATGGGAAGAAGAACTGGGGGAGGAGGTTGAGGAGGGGCTGTGGGCTGATGCCCTACGTAGGGTAAACTCATCGTCCTCGTGTGCCAGGCTAAGCCTGATACAATTTAAGGTGTTACACAGGGCGCATGTGACTGGAGCACGGCCTAGTAAATTTTTGGGGGTAGAGGATAGGTGTGCGAGATGCTCGAGAGGCCCAGCGAATCACACCCACATGTTCTGGTCATGCCCGGCACTACAGGGGTTCTGGGTGGGGGTGGCAAAGGTGCTTTTGAAGGTGGTGGGGGTCCGGGTCGAACCAAGCTGGGGGTTGGCTATATTTGGGGTTGCAGAAGAGCCGGGAGTGCAGGAGGCGAGAGAGGCTGATGTTTTGGCCTTTGCGTCCCTAGTAGCCCGGCGCAGGATATTGTTAATGTGGAAGGAAGCCAAACCCCCGGGTGTGGAGACCTGGATAAACGACATGGCAGGGTTTATAAAGTTAGAATGGATTAAGTTTGTGTTAAGGGGTTCGGCTCAGGGGTTCACCAGGCGGTGGCAACCGTTCGTCGATTACCTCACAGAAAGATAGAGGGAATGGAAAAGAAGTAGACAACAGCAGCAACCCAGGGGGGGGGGGGGGGGGGGGGAGGGGGGGGGAGGGGAGGGGGAGGAGGAATCGAACGGACTCTCAGAGATGTTATTGTATATGTATAATATGTATAGGTAGTTGTTATAGGTAATTGTATATTGGATTGTTGGATTGTATTTTTGGAGAGTATTTATTTTTGACCAGGCAGTTGCCATTCAGTTCTGTTTTTGTTCTTGTTTATATATTAATTATTTACTGGTTTAAAACTGGCCACTGTTATTTATATTGCTTTATTGTTGTGTAAAAGAAACACTACGTACTGTTATGTTTGGCCAAAAATCTTGAATAAAATATATTTTTTAAAAAAGGTATGATCACAGCAAAATACCCTTATTCACCACATATCCCTCGATCCCTTTAGCCCCAAGAGCTGTATCTAATTCCGCCTTGAAATTACACAACGTTTGGGCCTCAACTACTTTCTGTGGGAGTGAATTCCACAGATTCCCCGCTCCCTGGGTGAAGAAATTTCTCCTCACCTCAGTCCTAAAAGGTTTACCACTTATCTTCAACTATGACCCCTAGTTCTGGACTCCCCCACCATCCGGAACATTCTTTCTGAATCTACCCTGTCTAATCCTGTTAGAATTTTGAAAGTTTCTATGAGATCCCCTCTCACTCTTCTAAACTCCAATGAATATAATCCTAACCCATTTAGTCTCTCCTCATATGACAGTCCCGCCATCCCAGGAATCAGTCTGGTAAACCTTCGCTGCGCTCCCTCCATAGCAAGAACATCCTTCCTCAGAGAAGGACACCAAAACTGCCCACAATACTCCAGGTGTGGCCTCACCAATGCCCGATACAATTACAGTAAAACATCTCTGTTCCTAGGCTCCAATCCTCTCGCAATGAAGGCCAACATACCATTTGCCTTCTTCCCTGCCGGCTGTACCTGCGCGCTTACTTTCAGCGACTGATGCACGAGGACACCAAGGTCTCTCTGAGCATCCGCCTCTCTCAATTTACACCCATTCAAATAATAATCTGTCTTCCTATTTTTGCTTCCGAAGTGGATAGCCTCACATTTACCCACATTATACTGCATCTGCCATGCATTTGCCCACTCACTCAGCCTGTCCAAATCCCGCTGAAGCATCTCTGCATCCTCCTCACAGCTCACCCTCCCACCCAACTTTGTATCATCTGCAAATTTGGAGATAAGGGGCGAGATTCTCCGACCCCCCGCCGGGTCGGAGAATCGCCGGGGGCTGGCGTGAATTCCACCCCCGACGGTTGCCGAATTCTCCGGCACTGGAGATTCGGCGGGGGCAGGAATCGCGCCGCGCCGGTTGGTGGGCCCCCCCCCCCAGCGATTCTCCGGCCCGGATGGCCCGAAGTCCCGCTGCTAGAATGCCATTCCCGCCGGCGTGGATTAAACCACCTCTCTTACCGGCGGGACACGGCAGCGCGGGCGAGCTCCGGGGTCCTGGGGAGGGGGCGCCCCCACGTTGGTCTGGCCCGCGATCGGGGCCCACCAATCCGCGGGCGGGCCTGTGCCGTGGGGGCACTCTTTTCCTTGCGCCTTCGCCATGGTCTCCACCATGGCGGATGCAGAAGAGACCCCTCCACTGCGCATGCGCGGGAATGCCGTAAGCAGCCGCTGACGCTCCCGCGCATGCGCCGCCCAGCAAAGTCATTTCCACGCCAGCTGGCAGGGCACCAAAGGCCTTTCCCGCCAGTTGGCAGGGCGGAAATCAGTCCGGCGCGGGCCTAGCCCCTCAAGGTGAGGGCTCGGCCCCTCAAGATGCGGAGGATTCCGCACCTTTGGGGCGGCGCGATGCCGGACTGATTTGCGCCGTTTTTGGTGCCGGTCGGCGGACATCGCGCCGATACCGGAGAATTTCGCCCAAGGGGTGGGGTTCTCCGACCCCCGCCGGGTCGGAGAATCGCCTGGGGACGGCGTGAATCCTGCCCCCGCCGGCTGCCGAATTCTCCGGCGCCGGGGATTTGGCGGGGGCAGGAATCGTGCCGGTCGGCGGCCGCTGGCAGCGCCCCCCCCCCCCGGCGATTCTCTGGCCCGCGATGGGCCGAGTGGCCGCCCGTTAACGGCCGGTCCCGTCGGCGTAAATTACAACAGGTACTTATCGGCAGGACCTGGTTCCGCGGGCGGCCTCCGGGGTCCTTGGGGGGGCGCGGGGGTATCTGGCCCCGGGAGGTGCCCCCACGGTGGCCTGGCCCGCGATCGGAGCCCCCGATCCGCGGGCGGGCCTGTGCCGTGGGGGCACTCTATTCCTCTGCGTCGGCTGCTGTAACGGTCCGCGATGGCTGACGCGGAGATGAACCTCCCTGCGCATGCGCTGGGATGACGCCAGCACACGCTGGCGCTCCCGCGTATGCGCCAACTCCCGTCGGCCGGTGGATGCCCTTCGGCGCCGGTTGGCGTGGTGCCATGCCCCTTCCGCGCCGGCTGGCACGGCACAAACCACTCCGGCGCCAGCCTAGCCCCTGAAGGTGTGGAGGATTCCGCACCTGCGAGGCCGCCCGACGCCGGAGTGGTTCATGCCCCGCCGGTTCACGGAGAATCCCGCCCAAGACATTGAGGTCTCTCATCCAGATCATTAATATATAATGTGAACAGTTGGGGTCCGAGCACAGATCCCTGCGGAACCCCAATAGTCATTGTCTGACAATCAGAAAAAGACCAATTAATTCCAACATTTTTCTTTCTAACCATCTCAAGACACTACCCACAATCCCCAAGCTTTACATATTAATCTGCGATGTGAGACCTTGTCAAAAACCATCTGAAAGTCTAAATAAACCACATACCCGAACAGGTCCCGGAATGTGGCGACTAGGGGCTTTTCTCAGTAACTTCATACCTGTGACAATAAAAGATTACGATTATCCACCGGTTCTTCCTGGTCAACCCCACTAGTTACATCTTCAAAGAACTCTGGTAGATTTGTCAAGCATGATTTTCCTTTGTAAATCCATGCTCTGTCTGATTACACCGCTGCTTTCCAAATGCTGTGCTACCAAATCCTTGATAATGGACTCCAGCAACTTCCCTACTACCGACATTAGGCTCACTGGTCTATAGTTGCCTGTTTTCTCTCTACCTCCCTTTTTGAATTGCGGGTTATACCTTCTACCCTCCAATCTGTAGGAACCATTCCAGAGTCCAAAGAATTTTGGTAAATGTCCACCAACGGATCTACTATTTCTAGGATCACTCCCTTAAGCACCCTGGGATGAAGGTTATCAGGCCCTGGAGATTTGTCCACCTTCAGTCCCATAAGACCATAAGACATAGGAGCAGAATTAGGCCACTCGGCCCATCGAGTCTGCTCCGTCATTCAATCATGGCTGATATGTTTCTCATCCCCATTCTCCTGCCTTCTCCCCATAACCCCTGATCCCCTATTAATCAAGAATCTATCTATCTCTGTCTTAAAGACACTCAGTGATTTGGCCTCCACAGCCTTCTGCGGCAAAGAGTTCCACAGATTCACCACCCTCTGGCTGAAGAAATTCCTCCTCATCTCTATTTTAAAGGATCGTCCCTTTAGTCTGAGATGGTGTCCTCTGCTTCTAGTTTTTCCTACAAGTGGAATGATCCTCTATCCAGGCCTCGCAGTATCCTGTAAGTTTCAATAAGATCCCCTCTCATCCTTCTAAACTCTAACGAGTACAGACCCAGAGTCCTCAACCGTTCCTCATACGACGAGTTCTTCATTCCAGGGATCATTCTTGTGAACCTCCTCTGGACCCTTTCCAAGGCCAGCACATCCTTCCTTAGATATGGGGCCCAAAACTGCTCACAATACTCCAAATGGGGTCTGACCAGAGCCTTACACAGCCTCAGAAGTACATCCCTGGTCTTGTATTCTAGCCCTCTCGCCCCATTAATATCTCCAAAACCATTTCTTTACTGATACTAATTTCCTTCAGCTCCTCACTAAAGCTTGTGTTTCTCAGAACCTCTGGTACATTATTCATGTCTTCCTTTGTGGAGACAGAAGCAGAGTACAAATTTAGCTCCGCAGCCATTTCTTTGTTCCCTGTTATGAATTTCCCCATTTCTGACTGTGAGGGGCCTACATTAGTTTTTATGAATCTTTTTCTTTTTACATACCTTTTTTTTTATTAGAATACCCAATTTTTTTTCCCCTATTAAGGGGCACTTTTAGCGTGGCCAAATCACCTACCCTGCACATCTTTGGGTTGTGGGGTGAGGCTCATGCAGACACGGGGAGAATGTGCAAACTCCGCACGGACAGTGACCCGGAGCTAGGATCGAACCCGGATCCACGACGCCGTGAGGCAGCAGTGCTAACCACTGTGCCACCATGCTGCACCCTCGCTACATACTTATAGAAACTTTTACAGTCAGTTTATATGATTCCCGCCAGCTTATGTTCATATTGTATTTTCCCCTTCTTAATCAATCCCTTAGTCTGCCTTTGCTGAATTTTAAACTGTTCCCAATCCTATTGGGAACAGTCTAGTGCTTTTTCTTGCTGATTTGAACGCGTCTTCTTTGAATCTAATACTATCTCTAATTTCCCTTGTAAGCCATGGAGTTCTCTTTGTACTCTTGAGCTAAATAGGAATTAACAACTTTTGGAGTTCACCTATTCGTTCCTTGAATGCTGCCATTGTCTGTCCACTGTCCTTCCTTTCAGTAATGTTTCCCAGTCCATCATTGCCAGCTCATGCCTCATACCATCATAGTTACCTTTATTGAGGTTCAGGACCCTGGTCTCAGAATCAACTACCTCACTATTCACCTTGATAAATAATTCTACCATGTTATGGTCACTCATCCCCAAGGGTTCACTCACAACTAGATTGCCGACTAATCCTTTCTCATTGCACAAAATCCAGTCCAAGATGGTCTGTTCCCTTGTTGGTTCCTCAACAAACTGGTCCAGAAAACCATCCTGTACACACTCCGGAAATTCCTCCTCTATTGCACTGTGATTAATTTGACCCACCCAATCTATATGCAGATTAAAGTCACCATAATCGCAGATGTTCCTTTATCACATACATCTCTGATTTCCTGTCTAGTTCCAATACCAACATTACCACTGCAGATTAGTGGTCGGTGTACAACCCCAACGGAAGGTTATTTTTTTCCCCTTGATGTTTCTTAACTTGACCCAGACAGATTCCACATCATTTGTACTCAATATTGTATCAATATCCTCACGGCGCCGAGGTCCCAGGTTCGAATCCCGGCTCTGGGTCACTGCCCGTGTGGAGTTTGCACATTCTCCCCGTGTCTGTGTGGGTTTCACCCCCACAACCCAAAGATGTGCAGGGATTGGCCGCGCTAAATTGCCCCTTAATTGGAAAAAATGAATTGAGTATTCTTAAAAAAAATGTTTTTAATATTGTATCAATATCTTCTTTAATCAACAATCTTAATGCGAATCTGAATCAATCTGAAATAGAATCTGAATCAATCTGAAATAGAATCTGAATCAATCTGAAATAGAATCTGAATCAATCTGAATGTGAATCTGAAATAGAATCTGAATCAATCTGAAATAGAATCTGAATCAATCTGAAATAGAATCTGAATCAATCTGAAATAGAATCTGAATCAACTGAAATAGAATCTGAATCAATCTGAATGTGAATCTGAAATAGAATCTGAATCAATCTGAAATAGAATCTGAATCAATCTGAATGCGAATCTGAATCAATCTGAAATAGAATCTGAATCAATCTGAAATAGAATCTGAATCAATCTGAAATAGAATCTGAAATAGAATCTGAAATAGAATCTGAATCAATCTGAAATAGAATCTGAATCAATCTGAAATAGAATCTGAAATAGAATCTGAATCAATCTGAATGTGAATCTGAAATAGAATCTGAATCAATCTGAAATAGAATCTGAATCAATCTGAATGTGAATCTGAATCAATCTGAAATAGAATCTGTATCCATCTGAATGCAAATCTGAATCAATCTGAAATAGAATCTGTATCCATCTGAATGCAAATCTGAATCAATCTGAAATAGAATCTGTATTAAACTGAATGTGAATCTGAATCAATCTGAATGAGAATCTGAATCAACTGAAATAGAATCTGAATCAATCTGAAATAGAATCTGAATTAATCTGAAATACAATCTGAATCAACTGAATAGAATCTGAATCAACTGAAATAGAATCTGAATCAATCTGAAATAGAATCTGAATCAATCTGAAATAGAATCTGAAATAGAATCTGAATCAATCTGAAATAGAATCTGAAATAGAATCTGAATCAACTGAAATAGAATCTGAATCAACTGAAATAGAATCTGAATCAATTTGAAATAGAATCTGAATCAATCTGAAATACAATCTGAAATAGAATCTGAATCAATCTGAAATAGAATCTGAATCAATCTGAAATAGAATCTGAATCAATCTGAAATAGAATCTGTATCAATCTGAATGTGGATCTCAATCGATCTGAATCAGAATCTGTATCAATCTGAATGAGAATCTGAATCAATCAGAAATAGAATCTGAATTAATCTGAAATAGAATCTGAATCAACTGAAATAGAATCTGAATCAACTGAAATAGAATCTGAATCAATCTGAAATAGAATCTGAATCAATCTGAAATACAATCTGAAATAGAATCTGAATCAATCTGAAATAGAATCTGAAATAGAATCTGAATCAACTGAAATAGAATCTGAATCAACTGAAATAGAATCTGAATCAATCTGAAATAGAATCTGAATCAATCTGAAATACAATCTGAAATAGAATCTGAATCAATCTGAAATAGAATCTGAATCAATCTGAAATAGAATCTGAATCAATCTGAAATAGAATCTGAATCAATCTGAAATAGAATCTGTATCAATCTGAATGTGGATCTCAATCGATCTGAATCAGAATCTGTATCAATCTGAATGAGAATCTGAATCACTCAGAAATAGAATCTGAATCAATCTGAAATAGAATCTGAATCCATCCAAATGTAAATCACCAATTGATCTAAATGAGAATCTGAATTATTCTGAATGAGAATAGGATTGAATCTGAATGAGAATAAAAATCAAGCTGAATGTGAATCTGAACGATCTGAATGTGAATCTGAATCAATCTGGAACATAATCTGTAATCATCTGAATGTGGATCTCAATCGATCTGAATCAGAATCTGTATCAATCTGAATGAGAATCTGTATCAATCTGAATGAGAATCGGAATCAAATTTGGCTGTTGCTGCTTTCCCCCCGAGAGGCCATTCCCCTCAATAGTATCCAAAGCGCAATATCTGTTTTGCAGGGGAAAGGCCACAGTCTGCGATGTGACCAACCTCCAGCTCTGAAACTGCGGCATCCAGGAGCTGCAGCTGGTGACACTTCCTGCTCACATGGTGGCCCTGGGCACTGGAAATGTTTCCTGCTTCCCACATGGCGCAAGAGGAACAAACCGAGGCTTTGATTCACCCTGATATTAGATTAAATTATGATGTGGACTCAAACTACCCAGCCTGCAGAACACCGACCACGACACCACATAACCCTGCCATGGCAATCTCTGCAAGACGTGCCAGATCATCGACATGGATACCACCATTACATGTGAGAACACCACCCACCAGGTACGCGGTACATACTCGTGCGACTCGGCCAACGTTGTCTATCTCATACGCTGCAGGAAAGGATGTCCCGAAACGTGGTAGATTGGCGAGACCATGCAGACGCTGCGACAACGAATGAACGGACATCGTACGACAATCACCAGGCAGGAATGTTCCCTTCCAGTCGGGGTACACTTCAGCAGTCAAGGGCATTCAGCCTCTGATCTCCGGGTAAGCGTTCTCCAAGCCAGCCTTCAGGACGCGCGACAACGCAGAATTGCCGAGCAGAAACTTATAGCCAAGTTCCGCACACATGAGTGCGGCCTCAACCGGGACCTGGGATTCATGTCGCATTACATTCATCCCCCACCATCTGGCCTGCGAAATCCTACCAACTGTCCTGGCTTGAGACAATTCACACCTCTTTAACCTGGGGTTACCCCATCTCTGGCTCTGTAAAGACTTAATTACCTGCAAATGCTCGCATTCAAAGTATCGTCTTGTATCTATGACTTTGTCTATATATATGTTTCTGGAACCCACCTCTTCTTTCACCTGAGGAAGGAGCAGCGCTCCGAAAGCTAGTGATTCAAAACAAACCTGTTGGACTTTAACCTGGTGTTGTGAGACTTTTTACTGGATTAAATTAGATTGCCTGATATTAGATTAAATCCAATTTGCAATGTCCCTTCTTTGCTTGTCCTCGTTAATTAGAGTCCTTACAGATTATAAACCACAAAACTTACTTTCAAACTATAATGGATGAAAGTTGTAAAGACCTGCTGACCTTGCCCACTACTTACCGATCAGCTCTCTCCCTTATAGCCTCAGCTGCGGCAGGACAAGACCACTCTCTGAAGATTTTAAAAGTTGCAAAGCAAGGAGAAAACGCAAAACGCACCTCTTCCGGCCTTGCACGGTAGCACAGTGGTTAGCACAGTTGCTTCACAGCGCCTAGGTCCCAGGTTCAATTCCCCGCTGGGTCACTGTCTGTGTGGAGTGCTCACGTTCTCCCCGAGTCTGCGATGGACTCCTCCGGGTGCTCCGGTTTCCTCCCACACATCCCAAAAGACAAGGGGATTTTCACAGTAACTTCAGTGCAGTGTCAATGTAAATTTGCTTGTGACAATAAAGATTATTATAAAATTCCCACACTGCTTCAAATTCCCAAGTTTAAAACTCACTCTGTCTGTGCCTCATTCCGGATGTGGTCTCTCCCCAGCGAAAAGCTCACTGTCCACACACATACACACACACACACTCACATCACACTCATGTCACACACACACACATCACACACTCACATCACACTCACACAGACATACTCATACTCACCTCACACACATTCACATCACACACACAAACTCACATCACACACTCACATCACACTTGCCACAGACATCACACCCTCACACACATTCACAGCACACAGACACTCACACAAACACACTCACATCACACACTTACATCACACACCCACATCACAAGCACCCACATCACACACACACACACTCACTTCACACACAGACTCGGAGGCCCTGCTCCCCTCGGAGGTCCTGCTCCCCTCGGATGCCCTGCTCCCCTCGGAAGCCCTGCTTCCCCTCGGAGGCCCCGCTCTCACCTTTCCTCCGCTGCTCAAACTCACTCTGACTGATACAATTTGAGCTTCGTGCTGTTCCCATCCTGTCCAATCAGAGGCAGGATTCAGGAGAAGCTAGCCTCTGATTGCACGAGCTTAAAACTCAAATAGTGTCGATGTGCCGGGCCTTTCGCGGATCCCCGGGATCCCGCGGAACCCAGTTTGGGAACCCCTACACTCACGTTGAGAAGATCCTTGATTGAAACGTTTAAGATCCCGGGGGGGGGGTTGGCATGGCAGATATGGAGAGGACGATTCCTCGTGTCAGTGGACCTGGAGCTAGGATTTGAATTGGATTTGTTTATTGTCACATGCACCGAGATACAGTGAAAAGTATTGTTCTGCGAGCAGCTCAACAGATCATTCCGTACATGAATAGAAAATACATAATAGGGCAAGCATAAAATACACAATGTACATACATAGACACAGGCATCGGGTGAAGGAGTGTAGTACTGCTCAGTGGAGAAGATGTGTGAAGAGATCAGTTCAGTCCATAAGAGGGTCATTTAGGAGTCTGGTAACAGCGGGAAAGAAGCTGCTTTTGAATCGTGTTAGAACCCTAGTTAGGCCACACTTGGAGTATTGTGTTCAATTCTGGTCGCCACACTACCAGAAGGATGTGGAGGCTTTAGAGAGGGTGCAGAAGAGATTTACCAGGATGTTGCCTGGTATGGAGGGCATTAGCTATGAGGAGCGGTTGAATAAACTCGGTTTGTTCTCACTGGAACAAAGGAGGTTGAGGGGCGACCTGATAGAGGTCTACAAAAGTATGAGGGGCATAGACAGAGTGGATAGTCAGAGGCTTTTCCCTGGGGTAGAGGGGTCAATTACTAGGGGGCACAGGCTTAAGGTGCGAGGGGCAAGGTTTAGAGGAGATGTACGAGGCAAGTTTTTTACACAGAGGGTAGTGGGTGCCTGGAACTCGCTGCCGGAGGAGGTGGTGGAAACAGGGACGATAGGGACATTTAAGGGGCATCTTGACAAATACATGAATAGGATGGGAATAGAGGGATACGGACCCAGGAAGTGTAGAAGATTTTAGTTTAGACGGGCAGCATGGTCGGCACGGGCTTGGAGGGCCGAAGGGCCTGTTCCTGTGCTGTACATTTCTTTGTTCTTTGTGTTCTCAGACTTCTGTAGCTCCTGCCCGATGGAAGAAGTTGGAAGAGTGAGTAAGCCGGGTGGGAGGGGTCTTTGATTATGCTGCCCTCTTTCCCCAGGCAGCGGGAGGTGTAGATGGAGTCAATGGATGGGAGGCAGGTTTGTGTGATGGACTGGGCAGTGTTCACGACTCTGGGGGTCACTGTTTAAAAACAAAGGCACGCTCATTTGAGGCAGAGATGAGGAGAATTTCTTTCAGCGATGATCTTATCGACTGGCGGGGAAAGTCAGCGGCTCAGTGGCCTCCTCCTGTTCCTAATGTGTTTCTCCTCATACTCTTCCTCCATGACTCATGTTAAATTCTGTCTGACAACCCTCCTATGAAGCACCTTAAAGCTGCTATATAAATGCAAATGACTGTTGTTCCGACTTGATCCCAACAGGCGACTCCAACTCAGATAGTCTCACACCCGAATGCTGAAATATTCCCTCAATAACGGGTGACTAATGAACATAGAACATAGAGCATACAGTGCATAAGGAGGCCATTCGGCCCATCGAGTCTGCACCGACCCACTTCAGCCCTCACTTCCGCCCTATCCCCCTAACCCAATAACCCCTCTTAACCCTTTTGGACACTAAGGGCAATTTATCATGGCCAATCCACCCAACCTGCACGTCTTTGGACTGTGGGAGGAAACCGGAGCACCCGGAGGAAACCCACGCAGACACGGGGAGAACGTGCAGACTCCGCACAGACAGTGACCCAAGCCGGGAATCGAACCTGGGACCCTGGAGCTGTGAAGCAACTGTACTAACCACTGTGCCACCGTGCTGCCCGTAATCTGGGGAAACTCACAGTGACGCTGTGAAAATAACAATGACCGGTTATTTGTTGCTACGGTTGTTTACGGGTTGGATAGAATAGCATTGACCTTGCGTCACACTTTAGGCACAAATTGCTAAATCGGGTTCAGGACGTGAGTGAAGCTCATTGCAAGTGTGTGAAAGAGGATTTCCTTACGCCGCACTGGGTGCAGATTGTGCCACTTTATGCGAACTGCAATGTCTATTCCAAGCAGACTATCAGCATTTTCACATGGGCCCATCCGCAGTGTTTCATAAGCCAAAATATCCTCTTTTAGTCGGATAGCGTCAATATAAACCATCCAGGTCATGGCCGGGCACAAACAGAAATACAGAGAGATTACAGATCGGAAACAGGTCAGTCAATTCAGCCAACCTGCGTTGGCTTCTCAACCATTATCGCCACTTCCAACATGATGTCACGACGGATCACATCTTCCCCCCCTTGCCCCCTGTCAGCATTCGGCAGTGTCAGCCCCCTCTGTCACACCCTGGTCCACTCCGCCGTCAGCCCCAACTCCCCACCCCCTTCCCATGCCACCTTCCCTTGCGATCGCAGAAGGTGCGACACCTGCCCCTTTGCTGCCCCCCCCTCCCCAAGGCCCCAAACATTCCTTGCAGGGGACGCAACATTTCACTCGCACCTCCTTCAATTTGTTCGACTGCATTCGCTACTCCCCGTCTCACCTTCCCTCCACTGGGGAGGCTGAACTCAGACTGGGTGACCACCCACATTGCAAAGGTGACCAAAATCTGCCCGTCACTTGCCACTTGAACTCACCGCCCTGCCCCCATGCCCACATGTCCGTCCTTGGCCTGCTGCAATGCTCCAGTGAAGCTCAACGTAAACTGGAGGAACAGCACCTCATCCTCCACGTTACAGCCCTCAACACTCAGCACTCCACTTCAACAACTTCAATCTGATACATTTCTCCTCCGTCTTAAACTCTCTTTTTTAAAATATCCCCTACATGCACTGCCTCGCTGCAAACTCTCCCCTCCCCCACCAGGCCACCCCGTCTTGCCTTCTCAAAGTTGCCACTATTTGTCACAATCCCTCCCAGCTACACTTTAATAACCAACACATTCTCCCTCTCCTCAGTTCTGGCAAAGGGCCATCAGGACTCGAAACGTTAATTCTGTTCCTCTCGCCTTACAGATGCTGTCTGACTGAGATTTTTCGGCATCCCCTGCCCTTGGCTTTTGCCATTCCTCCTTCCGCATCATCCCATTCACATTTTCCTGCCCTGTCCGATATCCCTTCCACCCTCTTGTCCTTCAGCCACTTTATCTATTCCAGTGCATCACATGTAACATTGATATTAATTCTAATGTTCACAGCACTGAAACAGGTCATTCTGAGCAAAAGGATACCGGAAGTCTGCAGAAGGATTTGGATAGGTTCGGTGAATGGGCTAGGGTCTGGCAGATGGAATTCAATGTTGCCAAGTGTGAGGCTATCCATTTTGGGAGGAATAACAGCAGAATGGATGATTATTTAAACGGTAAGGTGTTAAAACATGCTGCTGTGCAGAGGGACCTGGGTGTGCTGGTGCACGAGTCGCAAAAAGTTGGTGTGCAGGTGCAACAGGTGATTAAGAAGGCCAATCGAGTTTTGTCTTTCATTGCTAGAGGGATGGAGTTGAAGACTAGTGAGGTTATGCTGCAATTGTATAAGGTGTTGGTGAGGCCACATCTGGAGTATTGTGTTCAGTTTTGGTCTCCTTACCTGAGAAAGGTCAATAGGACTTTAAACTAGAGATTGGGGGGAAGGGAAAGTCAGGGAACCAAGAGGTGAAGTAATCAGTGGGAAGCGTAGCTGCTTAGGAATACAAAAAAGCACGAAAAGACAGGACTCAGGAGAGGTTACGATAGTCCCCATCCCACAAAATATGACACAGTGTATGGAAAGGCTCAGTAAACCAAGGTCCACCACACTAAGAAAACAAAAAGGGACGGTAACTAGAGAATTAAAGGTGCTATATTTAAATGCTCGCAGTGTACGGAACAAGGTAGATGAGCTTGTGGCCCAGATAGTGACTGGCAGGTATGATGTGGTAGGCATCACAGAGACGTGGTTGCAGGGGGTTCAGGACTGGCATTTAAACATCCAGGGATTCACAACCTATCGAAAAGACAGAGAGGTGGGCAGAGGGGGCGGGGTTGCCTTGTTAATTAGGAATGAAATTAAATCAATAGCACTAAACGACATAGGGTCAGATGATGTGGAGTCTGTGTGGGTAGAGTTGAGGAACCACAAAGGCAAAAAAAACATAATGGGAGTTATGTACAGGCCTCCTAACAGTGGTCAGGACCGGGGGCACAAAATGCACCATGAAATAGAAAGTGCATGTCAGAAAGGCAAGGTCACAGTGATCATGGGGGACTTCAATATGCAGGTGGACTGGGTAAATAATGTTGCCAGTGGACCCAAGGAAAGGGAATTCATTGCATGTTTACAGGAGGGCTTTTTGGAACAGCTTGTGATGGAGCCCACGAGGGAACAGGCCATTCTGGACTTAGTGTTATGTAATGAGCCAGACTTGATTAAAGATCTTAAAGTAAGGGAACACTTAGGAGGCAGTGATCATAATATGGTAGAATTCAATCTCCAATTTGAAAGAAAGAAGGTAGAATCAGATGTAAAGGTGTTACGGTTAAATAAAGGTAACTACAGGGGCATGAGGGAGGAACTGACGAAAATCGACTGGGAGCAGAGCCTAGTGGGAAAGACAGTAGAACAGCAATGGCAGGAGTTTCTGGAAGTAATTGAGGACACAGTACAGAGGTTCATCCCAAAGAAAAGAAAGGTTATCAGAGGGGGGATTAGGCAGCCATGGCTGACAAAGGAAGTTAGGGAATGCATCAAAGCAAAAGAGAAAGCCTATAATGTTGCAAAGAGTAGTGGGAAGTCAGAAGATTGGGAAGGCTACAAAAACAAACAGAGGATAACAAAGAGAGAAATAAGGAAAGAGAGGATCAAATATGAAGGTAGGCTAGCCAGTAACATTAGGAATGACAGTAAAAGTTTATTTAAATACATTAAAAACAAATGGGAGACAAAAGAAGACATTGGGCCGCTCCAAAATGGCGCTGGTAATCTAGTGATGGGAGACAAGGAAATAGCTGAGGAACTAAATAAGTACTTTGCGTCAGTCTTCACAGTAGAAGACATGAGTAATATCCCAACAATTCAGGAGAGTCAGGGGGCAGAGTTGATTATGGTAGCCATCACAAAGGAGAAAGTGCTAGAGAAACTAAGAGGTCTAAAAATTGATAAATCTCTGGGCCCAGATGGGCTACATCCTAGAGTTCTAAAGGAGATAGCTGAAGAAATAGTGGAGGTGTTAGTTATGATCTTTCAAAAGTCACTGGAGTCAGGGAAAGTCCCAGAGGATTGGAAAATCGCTGTTGTAACCCCCCTGTTCAAGAAGGGAACAAGGAAAAAGATGGAAACTTATAGGTCAATTAGCCGAACCTCGGTTGTTGGCAAGATTCTAGAATCCATTGTTAAGGATGAGATTTCTAAATTCTTGGAAGTGCAGGGTCGGATTAGGACAAGTCAGCATGGATTTAGTAAGGGGAGGTCGTGCCTGACAAACCTGTTAGAGTTCTTTGAAGAGATAACAAATAGGTTAGACCAAGGAGAGCCAATGGATGTTATCTATCTTGACTTCCAAAAGGCCTTTGATAAGGTGCCTCACGGGAGACTGCTGAGTAAAATAAGGGCCCATGGTATTCGAGGCAAGGTACTAACATGGATTGACGATTGGCTGTCAGGCAGAAGGCAGAGAGTTGGGATAAAAGGTTCTTTTTCGGAATGGCAACCGGTGACGAGTGGTGTCCCGCAGGGTTCAGTGTTGGGGCCACAGCTGTTCTCTTTATATATTAACGATCTAGATGATGGGACTGGGGGCATTCTGGCTAAGTTTGCCGATGATACAAAGATAGGTGGAGGGGCAGGTGGTATGGAGGAGGTGGGTGTGGTGTTGGGTGCTCTGAGGTACAGACGAACCAACACGGTTGCGATTGGTACAACGCAGTTTTATTCCAACTAGTTATTTACACATCTGCCTTGGTACCCAGCACATGGTGACTGTGTGAGTTTCTTGGTAATGAGGTTCTGGCCTTGTCCTGTCTCCAGATGGACTGACCAGGAGGTGTCGTGTTTCTTGTCGTATACTGTGTCTGCTCTTGTCTGTGATTGGCTGTCGTGTTATGCGTGTTAATTGGTCTGTTGGTCTGTCTATCATGATGTGTGTGTTGTGATGTGTGTTTGAATATCATGACAGTGGGGAGGCTGCAGAAAATTTAGACAGTTTAGGAGAGTGGTCCAAGAAATGGCTGATGAAATTCAACGTGGGCAAGTGCGAGGTCTTGCACTTTGGAAAAAAGAATAGAGGCATGGACTATTTTCTAAACGGTGACAAAATTCATAATGCTGAAGTGCAAAGGGGCTTGGGAGTCCTAGTCCAGGATTCTCTAAAGGTAAACTTGCAGGTTGAGTCCGTAATTAAGAAAGCAAATGCAATGTTGTCATTAATCTCAAGAGGCTTGGAATATAAAAGCAGGGATGTACTTCTGAAGCTTTATAAAGCATTAGTTAGGCCCCATTTAGAATACTGTGAGCAATTTTGGGCCCCACACCTCAGGAAGGACATACTGGCACTGGAGCGGGTCCAGCGGAGATTCACACGGATGATCCCAGGAATGGTAGGCCTAACATACGATGAACGTCTGAGGATCCTGGGATTATATTCATTGGAGATTAGGAGGTTGAGGGGAGATCTAATAGAAACTTACAAGATAATGAATGGCTTAGATAGGGTGGACGTAGGGAAGTTGTTTCCATTAGCAGGGGAGACTAGGACCCGGGGGCACAGCCTTAGAATAAAAGGGAGTCACTTTAGAACAGGGATGAGGAGAAATTTCTTCAGCCAGAGAGTGGTGGATCTGTGGAATTCATTGCCACAGAGGGCGGTGGAAGCCGGGACGTTGAGTGTCTTTAAGACAGAAGTTGATAAATTCTTGATTTCTCGAGGAATTAAGGGCTATGGAGAGAGAGCGGGTAAATGGAGTTGAAATCAGCCATGATTGAATGGTGGAGTGGACTCAATGGGCCGAATGGCCTTACTTCCGCTCCTATGTCTTATGGTCTTATATTGGCACTGGAGGGAGTGCAGAGGAGATTCACTAGGTTGATCCCAGAGTTGAGGGGATTAGATTATGACGAGAGGTTGAGTAGACTGGGACTGTACTCATTGGAGTTTAGAAGGATGAGGGGGGATCTGATTGAAACATATAAAATTATGAAGGGAATAGATAGGATAGATGCGGGCAGGTTGTTTCCACTGGCGGGTGAAAGCAGAACTAGGGGGCACAGCCTCAAAATAAGGGGAAGTAGATTTAGGACCGAGTTTAGGAGGAACTTCTTCACCCAAAGGGTTGTGAATCTCTGGAATTCCTTGCCCAGTGAAGCAGTTGAGGCTCCTTCTTTAAACCTTTTTAAGAAAAAGATAGATACCTTTCTAAAGAAGAAAGGGATTCGGGGATATGGTTTACGGGCCAGAAAGTGGAGCTGAGTCCACAAAGATCAGCCATAATCTCATTGAATGGTGGAGCAGGCTCGAGGGGCCAGATGGCCTACTCCTGTTCCTAGTTCTTATGTTCTTATGCCAGGGTGTGTGCTGCACATAAACCTGCTTTTGTTTATTTATTCTGGGAATGTGGGCGTCGCTGCATATCCAGCATGATTTGTTATGTTCTAAGTGTAACATAAGCGGCTTCCTTGTGGTGCACTTGACAAAGGAAGGTTCAGACGTGGAGATAACTTCAACACGTTTATTAAACTATTTACACTTCTATTACTCGGGTTCGACACTACTGCTAATCCTACTATAGCTACCCAGACTGACTAACCAGTTGCTGCAATCCACGTGGTGGGTGTAATATTGAATCAACCCTGTGTCTGTACTCACTGACTGTCTCCACTGGAAAGAGGCAGATCATGTGTGTGGTGTCCTTTATATATGGATTGGTGTAATGCCCCCCTGTGGTCGTATCACCTCCTTGTTTATCGTGAATGTCTATTGGTCATTTCCTATCTACTTGATCTATTGGTTGAGTGTGTGTGTGTGATGTCACTGGTGCTCCCTCTAGTGTCTAGCTAGCCTACATGTATTTACATTGATGTACATCACCACATCCCCCCCCCCCTTTTTATATGTTCATATTTTCTGTACACTGTAAGAAAATTGAACAAAGAACAGGTCAATAAGGTAAGGTGTATACAAGTCATGGGAACAGTGATTAAACAATAAGTCCAAATCATTCGTGTGAGTCCAACAACCATCAAGCATCATGGTCAAATGTCTCTCTTGGTTATGAACGCCGTCAACGTCCCTGTGCCACAGGCACCAAGAAGTGGTCAAATCACTTCGCGGTCTGATTTGGAGTCCCTTTCTTTTTCGATGTTTGTGATGCTGCTGTCGGATGGCATCTTGTAGCTGATAAGGTGTTGACATTGAAGAGGTACCATCAGCAGTATCATTCGAGGTCATGGATGTGCCATATGTTGAAGTTGGATAAGACTGTACATACTGGTTCTGGCCACGTGCTGTGCTGGAAGGGTGATCCTGCTGAGAAGCGTTGAAGCTTGTCGAATTGGAAACAGAATTGCTGCTCGCATAAATACCTGGTGATGGTGTGAAACTAGAACCTTGCATCTGATAGAAATATGCCGTCTGGCCAGGCTGGGGTGCAGCAAATCCTGGGCTGTAACTAAGGCATCCAGTCTGTAGTGCAGATTGCGCTGGCGGTAGTCCTCCTTCGGTCTTGATTCCATTAGTGGGCAATCCGTAGTGCTGGCCTGTTTGAGAATATGCTGCATAGACTGCTGGCTGCTGCATGCCTGAATACTGGGTTTGTCCAGCATGAGCTGTCATTGGCTGCACTGCTGGTGTGGAAAAAATGTGTGGATATAGCTGTGGTGACTATTGGTGTATTCCTCTTGGACTGTAGCCGCTGCTTGTTATTACTGACCCAGTGTAATTGGTAAGTGATCCATCTCCTGTCGTTGTGGCATCTGCTGTCACCCTGAGCGTACCATCACTGAGGTTGCGGCACTCCCTGTCTGGAGTAAAGTCCGGCTTACGTGAATCAGAGTTGGCGTTTGGTTGCTCCCCATCTGGAGTCTGGTCTGTTTTAACTGAGTCAGTGTTGGTTTGTTGATGCTCCCCGTCCGGAGTCTTAGCAGGTTCACTGGAGTCAGCTGAGATTTCTTGAAGCTGCACGTCTGGAGTCGGAACATGCAGGAATGCATTGACGTGTGGAGAGGTTCGAGCGAATGAGGGTGGAAGTATCGTGGTGTCACCGGAGTCACCAGTGGTCTCACAGTGATCGTCGAGTGCCTCTGTACACACTAGCTGAGGTCTGTCACTTTGCACATCTTGCATGGTAAGTGGGATGCTGTCGTCACTCGTCTCACATACCGTGGATAGAGCCTCAGTAGCTGCTTGTTGTTCACTTGGGTTGGGTAAATTGTCAGAGTCTTCATCTGGTGGCTCAAACAATGTGGGTGGACTGTCATTGTCTTGCTGTTGTCCTTCATTTGGGCTTGGACTGTCATCGTCGCTTTGTTCTTCACTGTAGCATGATAGACCGTCATGGTCGTCCTGCTGTGCACTGGAGCGTGGTAGACTGTCATAGTCTTCTTGCTGTTTACTTGAGCATGGCAGACTTGCATCGTCTGCCGCTAGTTGGTCAGAGGAGGTTGCACACTGGGCTAAATCGCTGGCTTTTAAAGCAGACCAAGGCAGGCCAGCAGCACGGTTCAATTCCCATACCAGCCTCCCCAAACAGGCGCCGGAATGTGGCGACTAGGGGCTTTTCACAGTAACTTCATTTGAAGCCTACTTGTGACAACAAGCGATTTTCATTTCATTTCATTTCATAGACCCTCATGGTGTTGTTCCTGCAAAGACTGCGCGTCGGAGTCTGTCCACGGGCTCGCTGTGGAGGCTTGTGACACTGGAGTCATTTCTTGTTCGTGCAAGGACTGCGGTGTGGAGTCTTGCGTGTCTTCTTTCGTAGAGTCGGGAACCCTGAGCGGTGCGTGGACCACGCTCTGTGTGGCAGCAGGCCGCTCTCTGTGGGCTTGTACCGCTCTCAGTCTCTTGGTTTCAGGCTGCAGCATCATCCTGCACTCACGAGTCGGGATGTCATATCTGCTGGACTGAAGATCCTCAAATCCGAAGAACGAATCCGCGTCTGCGTCGGATTCAGTACGGGTGTCGCCATTGCTAACGAAAAAACCTTTTTCCGAGTCGTAGTCCTCCAGGACCATGTTTTACTGTTTGCGTCGTAGCTGGCATTGAGCTCGCGAGGTCCAGAGAAAATGTAAAGGTCGGTATCGAAGTATTCAAGGTCGGAATCATCGGTTTGTGCATAGGTATCTGCTTGTTGCAGGGTTCCTCGGAGGTTTATTTTATTTCCTGGTTCAATTTGAGGCATTGTGCTGTCATTCCAGGTGAAGGAAGGTTGTTTTACAGCTTTAAAAGATCTTTTCTTTGATTTGGGACGTTTCCCCTTTAAATGGGCGTGGTCCGGGGCCTCTGACATCATGACGCGCGTGACGTAGCACGTAGGAAGCGTTCGCACATGCGCAGAATGCAGTTCCTTTACTGATGGCCGTTTTTGGGATTGCGCATGCACGGCGTCTCGCGCATGCGCAAACGGACCTTCCCATTCTGCGCACTTCTCGCGCAACTGCGCAAGTGCAGTCCCTTTAGAAAGATGGCCGCCGACCAATATCATTCTCTGCACTGGGATTTCGGCCTCGAGGTGAGTACTGGCGCTTCTCTGACCTTTTCTTGCTGGCTGGAGTGTGTTTTCCTCACAGCATTTGCCGAATTTGTCCAGGACTGCCTGGAAGTCGCTCCTGTTTTGCCCCTTGGAGAACTTGAATTCTTTAAAGATTTCTTCTGCTCTGGCACCGGCGATGGTGAGGAGAAGCTCTATTTTTTCAGGATCGGCCACTTCTTCTAGTTCAGCTGCCACCAGGAAGATTTCAAACTTTTGCCGGAATGCCCGCCAGTTTCCGCGGAGATCGTCATGGCACTGGAGCCACTGCGGAACCCGGATCTCGAACATCTTGCCTGGGTATTGTTGCTGGTTGTCACTGTACGCTGAGGTACGGCTACATGGATTGAAACAGTTCAGTGCTGGTACCATGATTTGTTATGTTGTAGGTGTAACATAAGCGGCTTCCTTGTGGTGCACTTGACAAAGGAAGGTTCAGACGTGGAGATAACTTCAACACGTGTATTAAACTATTTACACTTCTATTACTCGGGTTCGACACTACTGCTAATCCTACTATAGCTACCCAGACTGACTAACCAGTTGCTGCAATCCACGTGGTGGGTGTAATATTGAATCAACCCTGTGTCTGTACTCACTGACTGTCTCCACTGGAAAGAGGCAGATCATGTGTGTGGTGTCCTTTATATATGGGTTGGTGTAATGCTCCCCTGTGGTGGTGTCACCTCCTTGTGCATCGCAAATGTCTATTGGTCATTTCCTATCTACTTGATCTATTGGTTGAGTGTGTGTGTGTGATGTCACTGGTGCTCCCACTAGTGTCTAGCTAGCCTACATGTATTTACATTGATGCACATCACCACACAGCATTTATTGCCCATCCCTAATTGCCCCTTGAGAAGGTGGTGATGAGCTGCCTTCTTGAACCGCTGCAGTCCATGTGGTGTAGGTACACCCACTGTGCTGTTCGGGATGGAGTTCCAGGATTTTATCCCAGCGACAGTGAAGGAACGGTGATATATTTCCAAATCCGGGTGGTGAGTGACTTGGAGGGGAACCTCCAGGTGGTGGGGTTTGTTAAGTAATGGGTTAAGAGATATTGCAATTAGTTGTCTCATTTATGTTAAGTATCCATTAATTGACACTGATATGTAAAGGGGCTTCAGGTGGCCTCTGTCGGGTGATGTATAGTGAGAGATTTGTGCAAAGGCTGTTGGAATGGAATAAATGTGTGTTTGTGAAAAAGGAACAGAACTTTAGACTCTTCATATCACAGCAACTAAAACGTCTAACAATTGGCAGCAGGGGATGGTTGCTGTGTAAATGTGAAGGGTTGAAAGATACAACTTTTCCAGATCAAGCCAAGGAGTGAGTGAGAAAATAAAAAAAAGCTGAACCGAGGATAAAGGTGGCTGGATATGACAATCCTCCCTTATTTTCTGAAAGGGAATCGTACGACCAATGGAGAAGTGCAGTAGTTATGTGGACTAAAGTAACTGCTTTGGGAAAGAGAAAACAAGGTATGGCATTGGCTCGTTCTCTACCATATGGCAGTAAAATCCGAAACAAAGTGCTTTCTGAGCTGGATTTGGAAGAGTTAGACTCAGAAGGTCTGGAGACTTTATTACATTATATGGATAAGATTTATAAGAAAGATGACTTGTTAAGTGCGTATGAAGCATGGTCGGATTTTGATAAGTTCCGGAAAATGGAGGATATCTCCATGGAAGACTATATAATGGAATTTGGCAGACTATATAAAAGGCTGCAGGAACACAATCTGGAATTTCTACAATCTGTGTTGGCCTTTAAATTACTTGACTGTGCTAGAGTGAGCAACATGGATAGGCTCCTGGTTTTGACAGGAGTTCAGTTTGCTGATAAGGATGCCTTATTCGAACAGATCACAAAAGCTTTACAAATGTTTCTGGGGAAACATTCGATTCCGATGGCTCTGATGACCCAAATAGGTCAGCCTGCAATAAGGCAGAATATGGAAGATACACTACTAACAGGATGGCGAAATCGTATGGCTACGAACAGGGCTCAAGACTTCCGAAGGAGACCGAGACAAGGAAATTATGAAGACAGAAACCCAGTTAGAACCTACAATAGGAAGATGAACTCCAGAAATGCACGGGGCATGATAAATCAATGTTTTCGATGTGACTCTCAATCCCATTATGCTTTCAACTGTCCAACTCGTTATGATAGAGTGTTTGAAGCGACACATGACACGGAAGAGTCAGAAGAGGAAAAAGATAGTGACCAGAAAGAAGGCATTGTCCTATTGACAAGCAGTTTTACGCCGGTAATGAGGGTGTTGGTTGCAGAATCCTTCAACTGTGCTGTATTGGACAGTGGCTGCACATCTACTGTGTGTGGAATTGACTAGTTAAAATGTTACTTGGACTCTTTGAATGCTGAAAATCGTAACAAGGTTAAGGAATTTGAAAATTCCACAAGTTTCAGGTTTGGGGATAATAATACTCTGAAGTCGCTGAAAAGAGTGGTGATCCCTTGCAATATTGCCGGAGTGAATCATTTCATGAGCACGGATGTTGTATCAAGTGAGATCCCTTTGCTTCTGAGCAGACCGTCGATGAAGAAAGCACACATGAAACTGGATATGGAACAGGATAAGGCAACAGATTTTGAAAGACGGTGGACTTACAATTTACACAGTCGGGACACTATTGTATTCCATTACTGACAAATAATTTTTCAAGTAGAGTGGTTAAGGATGTGTTAATGGCAGTTGAAAATGGGACTTTAGCTGATAAAAAGCTTGTGGTATTAAAACTGCATAGGCAATTTGCACATCCGTCTCCTCGGAGGCTGAAAAATTTATTAAAGGATGCAGGGGTAAGGGATGATGACTATACTAAACTGATAGAACAGCTTAGTGACCACTGTGAAGTTTGTAGGAAGTACAGAAGGACACCAGCACGACCGATATTAACCCTACCTTTGGCCAGGGATTTTAACGACATTGTGGCCATGGACCTTAAGATCTGGGATAAAGCAAATAATATATTTATTTTGCATTTTGTAGATTTAACAACCAGATTTAGTCAATCAACGATTGTACGAAGTAAAGAAAAGAGAGTAATTCTGGATCAAATCGTGGAAAAATGGATAGGGACAGGAATGGGTCCACCGGCAAAATTCCTTCCGGACAATGGGGGAGAATTTGCTAATGATGAGTTTAGGGATATGTGTGAAAACATGAATATCAGAGTTATGAATACGGCTGCAGAAAGCCCATTTAGTAATGGTGTCTGTGAAAGAAATCATGCTGTCATCGAGGACATGCTTCGGAAAATTTTGGCAGATCTAATGAATGGAAAGGCCCAGGGAAGATCATAGGCATAGATGGCAAAACAATTATTTTGCAGCATGGTAATCAAACTGTTAGGGCACATTCATTAAGGATAATGGGTACAGATTACAAATTTTCAAACCATCCAGGACAAAGCAGTTCGCTTGATTGCTCCCCTTCCACAAACTGGGCAACTGAACTGGTTAGGTAGACAGACTAGACCGGACGTGAGTTTTGATATCTTCGAGTTGAGTACAAAAATGAATGATCCCAAAGTGGAAGACATAATAAGAGCAAATAAAGTGTTGGCCAAACCCACCTGTATACAATGCTGCGTGATCCACCTGTATACAGTGCTGTGTGATCCACCTGTACACAGTGATGTGTGACTCACCTGTATACAGTGCTGTGTGACCCACCTGTATACAGTGCTGTGTGACCCACCTGTATACAGTGCTGTGTGACCCACCTGTATACAGTGCTGTGTGACCCACCTGTATACAGTGATGTGTGACCCACCTGTATACAATGCTGTGTGATCCACCTGTATACAGTGATGTGTGACCCACCTGTATACAGTGCTGTGTGACCCACCTGTATACAGTGCTGTGTGACCCACCTGTATACAGTGATGTGTGACCCACCTGTATACAGTGCTGTGTGACCCACCTGTATACAGTGCTGTGTGACCCACCTGTATACAATGCTGTGTGATCCACCTGTATACAGTGCTGTGTGATCCACATGTTTACAATGCTGTGTGACCCACCTGTATACAGTGAGGTGTGACTCACCTGTATACAATGCTGTGTGATCCACCTGTATACAATGCTGTGTGATCCACCTGTACACAATGCTGTGTGACCCATCTGTATACAATGCTGTGTGACCCACCTGTATACAGTGCTGTGTGACCCACCTGTATACAGTGCTGTGTGACCCACCTGTATACAGTGCTGTGTGACCCACCTGTATACAATGCTGTGTGACCCACCTGTATACAGTGATGTGTGACCCACCTGTATACAGTGATGTGTGACCCACCTGTATACAGTGAGGTGTGACCCACCTGTATACAGTGCTGTGTGACCCACCTGTATACAATGCTGTGTGACCCACCTGTATACAGTGATGTGTGACCCACCTGTATACAGTGAGGTGTGACCCACCTGTATACAATGCTGTGTGATCCACCTGTATACAGTGATGTGTGACCCACCTGTATACAATGCTGTGTGACCCACCTGTATACAATGCTGTGTGACCCACCTATATACAGTGATGTGTGACCCACCTGTATACAGTGCTGTGTGACCCAACTGTATACAGTGCTGTGTGACCCACCTGTATACAATGCTGTGTGACCCACCTATATACAGTGATGTGTGACCCACCTGTATACAGTGCTGTGTGACCCACCTGTATACAGTGCTGTGTGACCCACCTGTATACAATGCTGTGTGACCCACCTGTATACAGTGCTGTGTGACCCACCTGTATACAGTGCTGTGTGACCCACCTGTATACAGTGCTATGTGATCCACCTGTATACAATGCTGTGTGACCCACCTGTGTACAATGCTGTGTGACCCACCTGTATACAGTGATGTGTGACCTACCTGTATACAATGCTGTGTGACCCACCTGTATACAGTGAGGTGTGACCCACCTGTATACAATGCTGTGTGATCCACCTGTATACAATGCTGTGTGACCCACCTGTATACAGTGATGTGTGACCCACCTGTATACAGTGAGGTGTGACCCACCTGTATACAGTGCTGTGTGACCCACCTGTATACAGTGCTGTGTGACCCACCTGTATACAGTGATGTGTGACCCACCTGTATACAGTGATGTGTGACCCACCTGTATACAATGCTATGTGATCCACCTGTATTCAATGCTGTGTGACCCACCTGTATATAGTGCTGTGTGACCCACCTGTGTACAGTGATGTGTGACCCACCTGTGTACAGTGATGTGTGACCCACCTGTGTACAGTGATGTGTGACCCACCTGTATACAATGCTATGTGATCCACCTATATACAATGCTGTGTGACCCACCTGTATACAGTGCTGTGTGACCCACCTGTGTACAGTGATGTGTGACCCACCTGTATACAATGCTGTGTGACCCACCTGTATACAATGCTGTGTGACCCACCTGTATACAGTGCTGTGTGACCCACCTGTATACAGTGCTGTGTGACCCACCTGTGTACAGTGATGTGTGACCCACCTGTATACAATGCTGTGTGACCCACCTGTATACAATGCTGTGTGACCCACCTGTATACAGTGCTGTGTGACCCACCTGTATACAGTAATGTGTGACCCACCTGTATACAGTGCTGTGTGACCCACCTGTATACAATACTGTTTTCTAAGTGCTCTGCTATTAAATCTTTTATAAGGGACTCTAGATGTTTCCCCAGTACGACATCAGGCTTACTGGTCTATAATTCCCTGTTTTCTCTCTACCTCCCTTTTTAAATAGTGGAGTTACATTAACTACCCTCCAATCTGCAGGAACCGTTCCAGCATCCACTATTTCTCGGGCCACTTCCTTAAATACTTGAATTATCAGGCCACTGGGGATCTATCAGCCTTTAATCCCATCAATTTTCCCAACACTATTTCTCTACTATTACTGATCTCCTTCAGTTTCTCCCTCTCATTAAGCACTTTGTCCTCCAACATTCCTGGTATGCTATTTGTGTACTCCTTAGTTCAGCCAAATCTTTGTTCCTCATTATAAATTCTCCTGTTCCTGACTGTAAGGGACCTACAATTGACTTCACCAATCAGTTAATCTTCACCACCTATAGAAACCTTTACAGTCAGTTTTTATGTTCCCTGAACGTTTCCTCACGTACTCTATTTTTCCCTTCTTAATCAATCCCTTGGTCCTTCTTTGAAGAATTCTAAACTGTTCCCAATCCTCAGAACTGTCGTTTTCCTTGGCCAATTGGTATTCTTCTTCAGAAGAAGAATGAGGGGGATCTCATAGAGACTTATAAAATTTTAACAGGACTAGACAGGGTAGATGCAGGGAAGATGTTCCCAAACTAGGAGGAACTTCTTCACCCAAAGGGTTGTGAATTCCTTGCCCAGTGAAGCAGTAGAGGCTCCTTCATTAGATGTTTTTAAGATGAAGATAGATAGTTTTTTGAAGAATAAAGGGATTAAGGGTTATGGTGTTCGGGCCGGAAAGTGGTTGCTGAGTCCACAAAAGATCAGCCATGATCTCATTGAATGGCGGAGCAGGCTCGAGGGGCCAGATGGCCTACTCCTGCTCCTAGTTCTTATGTTCTTATGGAGGGTGTGTCCAGAACCAGGGGTCACAGTCTGAGGATTCAGGGTAAATTGTTTCGGACAGAGATGAGCAGACATTTCTTCACCCAAAGAATGGTGAACCTGTGGAATTCATTACATTACCACAGGAAGTAGTTGATGCTAAAACTTTGAATATATTCAAGAGGCGGCTGGATATAGCACTTGGGGAGAATGGGATCAAAGGCTATGGGGAGAAAGCAGGATTAGGCTATTGAGTTGGATGATCAGCCATGATGGTGATGAATGGCGGAGCAGGCTCGAAGGGCCAAAAAGGCCTCCTCCTGCTCCTATCTTCCATGTATCTATGTATGTATAAGAACATAAGAACTAGGAGGAGACCATTTGGCCCCTCGAGCCTGCTCCAATAGCCCAATCAATGAGATCATGGATGATCTTTTGTGGACTCAGCTCCACTTTCCCGCCCAAACACCATAACCTTTATTTCTTTATTCTTCAATATTCTTCAGTATCTTTGAATACTGTCTCTGACTTTCCTTGCAAGCCATGCATTGGCCATCTTTTTCCATTTTATGATAGTACCAGAAGGAATAAACAGCTGTTGCAGTTCCCCCATTTATTCATGAAATCGTAGAATCATAGAATTTACCTTGCATGTTTGCCACTGTCATCCCTTTGAGTAACATTCCCCAATACATCATAGTCAACTCATACCATCCTTTCCTCTATTAAGATTCAGGGCTGTAGTCTCAGAATCAACTACTTCACTCTCCATCTTGATGAAAAATTCGATCATATTATGGTCGCTCATCCCCAAGGAATAACTTGCAACTAGATTGCAAATGATTCCTTTCTCATTACACAGTACCCTGTCTAGGATGGCCTGTTCTCTAGTTGGTTCCTCAATGTATTGGTCCAGAAAACCAGCTGGAGATACTCCCAGAATTCCTCCTCTACGGTATTTTTAGTAATTTGATTTTTCCGATCTATATGCAAATTAAAGTCACCCATAATTACGGATATTCCTTTATCGCATGCATCTCTAATTTCCTGTTTAATGCCATTCCCAACATCACCACTACAGTTTGGGAGTCTATATACAACCCCCACTAATGTTTTTTGTCCCTTGGTGTTTCTCAGATCTACCCACACAGATACCGTATCATCGGAACTGAAATCCTTCCTCGTTATTGCGCTAATTTCTCCTTTGACCAGCAATGCCACTCCACAGCCTTTTACATTTTTATCTGTCCTTCCTAAACATCAAATACCTCTGGATGTTCAGTTCCCCTCCCTGGTCACCCTGCAGCCATGTCTCCATAATCCCATCTGTATCATCCCCGTTTACATCTATCTGCATTGTTAATTCAGCCACTGTGTTGCGAATGCTACACGAATTAAGGCACAAATCCTGAATCCTTGTCCCGTTACCATTATTTTGCATGTGACCCTATTTGATTCTGGCCCTTGATTTCTCTACCTATCACTTTTCTTATTCCCCTTTCTGACTTTTTCTCTTGTTCTTGATTCCTCCTGCTCTGAATCCTCACATAGGTTCACATCCCCCTGGGATGTTAGTTTAAACCCTTCCCAGCTGCTCTAGCAAATACTCCCCCAGGGCATCAGTCCCGGTCCTGCCCGGGTGTAACCCGTCCAGTTTGTACAGGTCCCACCTCCCCCAGAACCGGTTCCAATGCCCCCGGAATCTGAAACCCTCCCCCTGACACCATCTCTTCAGCCACATATTCATCCTATATATCCTGTCATTTCTACTCTGACGTGGCATCGGTCGTCATCCTGAGATCACTACCTTTGAGGTCCAACGTTTCAACTTTCTTCCTAACTCCCTATATTCTGCTTTTAGGACCTCATCCCTTTTTCTTCCCATGTTGTTGGGACCGATGTGACCACGACCACTGGCTGTTCACCCTCCAGAATGTCCTGTACCCGCTCCGAGACATTCTTGACCTGAGCACCAAGGAGGAAACATAGCATCCTGAAGTCTCGTTTGCAGCCACAGAAACGCCTGTCTATTCCCCTTACAATCGAATCCTCTATAACTATTGCACTGTCACACTTATCCCCCCTCCCCTCTGCAGCAGAACCAACCATGGTGCCACGAGTTTGGCTGTTGCTGTTTTTCCCTGAGAGGCCATTCCCCTCAACAGTATCCAAAGCGGTATATCTGTTCTCCAGGGGAAAGGCCACAGGAAATTCCTGCTCTGCCTGCCTCGCTCTCTTGCTCTGCCTGGTGGTCACCCATTCCCTTCCTGCCTGCGGAGTCTGGGCCTGCGGTGTGACCACCTCTCTACCCCCACCACACTCTCCACCACACTCTCCACCTCCATCCTAAATCTGCCACACTGACAAATCGCACTCCATATTCTGGAGTCTGCGTGCCTCCCCTTCCGGGAAACAGTGTGGTGCCCATTTTTGACCCCCTTGTTTGTCAGAATTTCGAGCACCTTTGCTGGGGTCCAGCTTCACCCCCTCGGCCTTCCCTCTGCCTTCCATTGTTTGTACCATAAACCGCCTCTTTATCCCTCTGCCTGCCATGGTGAGCCCTCAGTTTTCACCCCCTGCCCTTGCAAAGCCTGCTTTTCCCATTTCCCTCAAGAGATAGAACAAAGAACAAAGAACAAAGAAAAGTACAGCCCGGGAACAGGCCCTTCGGCCCTCCAAGCCCGTGCCGACCATGCTGCCCGACTAAACTACAATCTTCTACACTTCCTGGGCCGTATCCCTCTATTCCCAGCCTATTCACGTATTTGTCAAGATGCCCCTTAAATGTCACTATCGTCCCTGCTTCCACCACCTCCTCCGGCAGCGAGTTCCAGGCACCCATTACCCTCTGTGTAAAAAAAAAATAGTTGATGCATTGGTGTTAATTTTCCAACATTCATTAGATTCTGGAAAGGTTCCATCAAATTGCAAAATGGTAAATATAACACCTCTGTTTGAGAAGGCGGTTAGTTAGCTGGGCATCTGTCATGGGGAAGGTGTGAGAATCAATCATGTTTTAACTGGGCACTCAGACACGATCAAGGCTATTGGGAAGAGTCCCTGTGGTTCTCTATGAAAGGAAAATCATGTTTAACCAATTTCCTGGAGTTGTTTGAAGGAGTAACATGTGCTGTGGTTAGAGGGGAGACTGTAGATGTACTGTACTTGGAACCACAAGCATTTGATAAGGTGCCAGGTCAAAAGTTATTGCACAAAATACAAGCTTATGGTGGCGGGGGTAACATATTAGCCTGGATTGAAGATTGGCTGCCTGGCAGAAAACAGAGAGAATGCATAAATAGCTCAATGTCTGATGAAATGAAATGAAAATCGCTTATTCATAGATTATCATAGAATTTACAGTGCAGAAGGAGGCCATTCGGCCCATCGAGTCTGCACTGGCTCTTGGAAAGAGCACCCTACCCAAGGTCAACACCTCCACCCTATCCCCATAACCCAGTAAACCCACCCAACATTAAGGGCAATTTTGGACACGAAGGGCAATTTAACATGGCCAATCCACCTAACCTGCACATCTTTGGACTGTGGGAGGAAACCGGAGCACCCGGAGGAAACCCACGCACACACGGGGAGGATGTGCAGACTCCGCACAGACAGTCACCCAAGCAGGAATCAAACCTGGGACCCTGGAGCTGTGAAGCAATTGTGCTATCCACAATGCTACCGTGCTGCCCCTCGTACCTTATTGTCACGAGTAGGCTTCAATGAAGTTACTGTGAAAAGCCCCTAGTCGCCACATTCCGGCGCCTGTTCGGGGAGGCTGGCACGGGAATCGAACCGTGCTGCTGGCCTGCCTTGGTCTGCTTTAAAAGCCAGCGATTTAGCCCAGTGTGCTAAACCAGCCGCTGATTGGCAGGATGTGACGAGTGGATTCCCGCAGGGGTCGGTGCTGGGGCGTCAACGTTTAAAATTTCTAATCAATGATGTAGATGAGAGGAGTGTCGGCAAGGTAGCTAAATTTGCAGATGACAGAAAGATTGGTTTGAAAGTATGTTGTGAAGGACATAGAGCGCGATCTAGGGGCCAGGTCGTGCCGGAACGGGAGAGCGACATGGCAGGTAGATGCCAGAAGAAGCCTTCAGCGAGCGTTCAGCAGCCAATCCGCCTTGCCCGGACCTCGCGAGGCAACGCAATCAGGATCCCGCCTACAATGGGCGTGACCAAGCTGTGTGCGCCTACGTAGGTTTTAAACCTACTCACCCGGGGTCTACCGGCCTCCCAGAATCTACCAGCCTCCCCAGGTAGGCCGCAGCCCAGCGGTTACCGCTCGCTGCTACACTTAGAAACCTTTCCGGTGAATCGGGCCCTTCACCTCTGAAACGGAGAACCCTGCCCCAAGTGTGGACTAAACCGGAGAGAAACGCCCCAGACCCAGAAAAGTGCAAAGGGCGGGATTTAATGGAACGTTTCTACGTTCATCTGTAGCGTTTTTTTAAGGGAGTTTCCCGCCAGCTCTGCCAGTGAGTTCCCACCGGTACAAAATGATACTTTGTCCCTTTTTTGGGCCCGAGGGAGTTTCTCACCGGTTCAGCCCACACTCAGCACTGGGGAGCTGAGCTCAGAGATCGGGCCGCCATTTTGAAAACGTGCCCCAGTCTCTCCGCGGGCTTGTGCTTCCCCCACACTCCCAACGATGGGCAATGTCACCCCCCCCCCCACACACATACACACATGGGCACTACCTCTCCCCCCCCCCCAAATGAGGACACCCCGCTATGGGGTCCCTGGTGGACCCCACACCCCCTTACTGGCCCCCCTTCTGGGCCCCCAGCCGCCACTCCACCCCCAACATCCCTACTTACCTGCCCTGCACCCACCCCCCCTTCAAACTCACACTCCACCCTCCTTTCATGGACATGGCCCGTGTCAGGGTGGTTGTGCCCAGGTGTCCCCATTCCAGAGGGAGGGCCGGGGGCCACCCAGCGCTGGTTCTGACCATCCAGGGGCCTCTGATAGCCCAGGAGACCCTTTGGATACCGTTCCGCCTCGTCCACATTTGTGTGACTGGTACTGAACGGTGCCCAGCTGCAGTCTCCCTGGTGAGGCTGGTAGATCCTGGGTAAACTCGCCTGAGCAGGTTTGAATCCTACTTAGGCGGGCACCCGTTTGCTCATGCCTCTTTTGGGCGTGATGCCGATTCTGACGTCTGACAGGATTTGGACAGATCCCATGAGGCGGGAAGGCTGTCGGGGAGCCTGCGGGAGGCCTCTCCTGGGATCTACTGCCACGTTGCACTCGAGCAAGAGCACAACGTGGCTGGTAGATCGTGCTCGAAGTGCGGTTAGGTAGCTGTCAGACACCAGGGGCAGAGGACCCACTCCCCACCCCAGACGCAGTACTGATACGAGACAGCGAAAGGGGAGATTCCATTAGTCCAGCAGCACGGTGCTGGCCCTGAACATGGAGCTAGAGGACACGAAGCAATCTTCCCCTGCAGAATGGTGTTAACAGGAGTGAAATGAAAAAATTGCTTATTGTCACAAGTAGGCTTCAATGAAGTTACTGTGAAAAGCCCCTAGTCGCCACATTCCGTCGCCTGTTCGGGGAGGCTGTTACGGGAATTGAACCGTGCTGCTGGCCTGCCTTGGTCTGCTTTCAAAGCCAGCGATTTAGCCCTGTGCTAAACAGCTAAACAGAGTGGCACAGCGCTGCGGCAGGAACGCGATGCCTATTGCACTCACCTCGAAATCTCAATTGAACTGACGCCCACCTTGTGGACGTCTCTCTTCTCCGAACGAGTTTGAGGCTGACATGATTCCCTGTTGCAAGACCGGAAGGTGTGGGGAGAAAGCGGGCGAGCAGCTGTTTGAATGAGGATTCAGGAGGTACAAGTGAATGCAAATGGTGTTCACGCCACCGGTCAGCGGGAAACCCCACCCACCATTAGCCTGGAATTGGAAAAATTGCAACATGCTGCCGGGTCTCCTGATGTTTGGGGGGTTTTCACATTTTTTTGGGCTGTGTCGTTTTGGGCGAGGAACCGGGTGAGGTGCCAGAGGCGGCGAGTTCTCCATTCAGATGTTTAGGAACTTTGAAAGAAAAGGATTTTGCTCCATTTAAACCCGTCCCCAGCACTTGCTCCAAGCCCGGTCAGGAGGAAGCCTCAGCCACCTCGTGGAAATGCCCCCCCTGCCCGATCGCACGGCACGGAGGGGTTTCTGTACGGGCTGCTGCGGTCAACGTTCACGTCCTCGCCCTCGCCTGTCGCCCGGACACGCCTTGGCCGCCTTGTTACCGTCCAGGCCCAGAGGTCCCCAGTGGAGGTCCCTCTACAGAAGGGTCCTCCCCCTTAACACCGGGGACCTGGGGTGGAGTGTGTTGCAGGCAGCTGTCCCATACAACCATAGACTACATTGATTCACAGACTCGCAAGATGCCTGCCCGTTTTGCGGCCTGGTGGAGTCTATGGACCAGGCTTATATGGGTTGTTTTAGACTGCACCCCCTTTTAGATGATTAAAAAACCTTTGGTTACAATTGTTTGTATTTCAGCCCCACGATCCTGACCTATGGGCATGCGGTTCGGAGAGGGGCAGAGAGGGCGGGGGATCTCCTCATGAACCTGCTCCTGGGCCCGGCCAAACTCGGCATCTACAGTCTTGGCAGTGGGCGAGCGAGGGGACGTGCAACCCGAACTTCTGCATCTCGACCGGGGATACATTCACGGCCGGGTGTCCCTGTAGGGGAAGCGTGCGGTGTCCAGGGGCACTGATAAGGCCTACCATGTCCAGTGGGCAATGCAGGGAGTGGGGCGTCTTACCAACGCCTTTAATCACATTTTACTTCATTTGTGATTTGTTTTTGTTTCAGGCAGTGTCCCTTTAAGAGGTTGTCCCTTTAATTTGTCCCTCAGTTCATTTAATTTAGTTTAATTGGTTTATACAAACGAGTTGGAATCTGAGGCCTGAGAGAGGGAGTGCCGGCTTGAAGGGAGAATATATCGGAAAGAAAAACATCTGGGAGACTGTTCATGTTTATTGATCAAATCTGTCACAAGTACCAATTTCCAGTGAACAGTATTGTTCTGCGTACACAGCTGACAGATCACTACATAGATGTATACAACATATAAAAAATAATTACCAGTGTAAAAAGGAAAAATACATTAAATAAATCAGTTTAATGTAGACGGCTGTTCAAGAGTCAAGTAGCAGCAGGAAAAAGTTGTTTTTGAATCCGTTGGAAGGAGTTGGGCCAATTGTTACCACGTAGCCATGTGTGTGTCGAGGGTGTAGCAGAGGGCAAAGTTCCCAGCATTGCGGGTACCTGATGTTAACGACTATCGTGGAGGAGGTGTTGGTTGGTGCCTGTGTAGAAGGGGGAGGGGGAAGTGTTTTTTCACCCATCGATTGTGCTGGGGTAGAGGGGGAGATGAGAACAAGTCTTCATTTTGGACTGAAGCCAGGTCCCACCTGGACTGGAGATGTTGTCCTCCCACTGACGGAGGGAGCCAGCCAGTAACCCCCCCCCTCCCCTCGGCCCCGCCCAACCTGGGGCACCCGTACATCGAGCGCCACACCCTTCATCCACCCGCTTCTGCGTCCCTCTCCTCCCTCTCTTCCCTCTCTCTCTCTCTCTCTCTGTGGGCGGGATTCTCCCCTCTGGAGACTAAGTCCCCACGCCCGCCGGAAAGCGGGCGGGAGTCACACCGGTCGTTTTCCTAGAAAGTCCGGGGTGATTCTCCGTCACCAAGGGGGCCAGCGGGGCCCCGGTGTGCGTCCCACAGCTTCCGGCTGCCGGCGGGGCCCTGCAGTTACGCCTTCCCGGCAGCGCAAGCGCGCGCCGGCCGTCTTTGCGCCGGCCCCCGCGCAACATGGCGCTGCCCGACAGGAGCCTGACCAGGAGAAACATAGCCCCCTCCCCCCCGAAATGAGCGCTGCTTCCAATTGGTAGCCCCTGACCGAGGTCCCGGCCACCGTGGAGGGCCCCCCCCCCCGGGGTCGGATCCCCTGCCCCCCCCCCCACTAGGACGGCCCCCGCAGCCAGAACACCGAGGAACCGGCAGGACTCGGCAGAACCTGGCGGGCACTCGGCTGGTCGAGCACGGAGAATCGCTGCAGGGGGGGGCCGCTTTCAACAGGTCCCCGACCGGGCGTTGCGTCGATCGCGAGCGACTGGCGGCGATTCTCTGGTCGCTGGAGAATCGCGTGCCAGCGTGGAAGCCTATTTTGGGTAATTCTCCGCCCCCGCGCCGAGCGCGATTTCAGCACGGACGGTCGGAGAATCCCGCCCTCTGTCTCTCTATCTCCCTTAATCTTCTTTAACACCACCTGGGTCTTTTTTTACGACCTACCCTCCCCAGCCATTATTTCATATAAACTATAACAACCACTAGGGGTTGCTGTAGCACCATTTAAATGGCAGCACCATCTTCTCCAGTGATGGGGCACTCCACAATCACCGAGGTAGGATCATATAATAATAGTAATAATCTTTATTATTGTCACAAGTAGGTTTACATTAACACCGCAATGAAGTTGCTGTGAAAATCCCCCTAGTCGCCACATTCCGGCGCCTGTTCGGGTACACAGAGGGAGAATTCAGAATGTCCAATTCACCCAACAGCACGTCTTTCGGGACTTGTGGGAGGAAACCGGAGCGCCCGGAGGAAACCCACGCAGACACGGGGAGAACGTGCAGACTCCGCGCAGGCAGTGACCCAAGCCGGGAATCGAACCTGGGACCCTGGAGCTGTGAAGCAGCAGTGCTAACCACTGGGCTACCGTGCCACCCTATCGGTGGCCTTCACGCTTACCTCCGATATACCTGTCAGAGGTGAGGTCACTAACTTCACGTTTTTACAAGCAGTTATAATCCCCATCACCAGGATGTCACATAAATGGGAACGGGGAGGATATGGGGCCACTGCTGGAATGATCATTAATTCAAATGAGGTCCGCGACCTTCCTGGGCGTGAGCCTCATTGTGTCGCCATTTCATTGGACACCTTTGCCTTGCAAGATCTCGCCAGCGAGACTCTCGCTTTCTGATTCCTGTGGGACGTCCCCACCCCCCCCGCTACCCCCAGCAAACACAGGCCAACCTCCCGGCCTTTACCTCCAGCTGGACCCTTCACTCCCACCCACCACCAAACCCGAATGAATTCTTACCAGAATCCAGTAGTGTCATGACCATAATCACTGATATGGGTTTTTTATTCCAGTTTGTGCAATTAACCAGTTAAATTTAAATTCCCCACCTTAGAATTTGAACTCAGAGACTTCCGGTGGCGGCCATGCGCGGGTAGGTCGCGTTTTCGGCAGCTCCCGCTGCTAATGGACCAACGGGCCCTTTCAAGGAGCTTTGACGGCCCCTTTTCGACGCAAACCGGCAGGTGAACGACGCTAGAAAGTTCCCCACAGCAGTTTATGGAGGGGACCAGGAGCAGGTCGGCCAAACAAACGACCAGCGAGAAGCGGCAGGAAGGGGCGCGGCAACAGAAAACGGCGGCCGGCTCGGGTCAGGCAGCGTGGCCCCAGTGGTCGCGGCAACAGCAGGAGTTTCTTAGAAGCTGCTTGGCTGACCTGAAAACGGAGATGCTGCCCCCAGTGAAGGCCTCAATGGGGAAAATGGTTGAGACCCAGAAAATGCAGGAGCAGGCGATCAAGGAGATTGAGAAAAAGGTCTCGGATAACGAAGTCGAGATACTGGGCCTGGCCGTCAGGGCGGAGGCGCACGAAGCCCTCCACAAGAGGTGGCAGGAGAAGCTGGAAGGCCTTGAAAACAGGTCCAGGAGGCAGAACCTGCGCATTCTGGGCCTACCTGAGGGTGCGGAGGGGTCGGACGCGAGCGCATTTGTGACCACGTTGCTGATGGGGACAGGAGCATTGCCTCGGCCTCTGGAACTGGATGGGACACACAGAGTCCTTGCAAGGAAGCCCAAAACGAATGAGCCGCCGAGGGCCATGGTGGTACGGTTCCACCGCTTCTCGGATAAGGAACGAGTCCTGCGATGGGCTAAACAGTCGCGGAGCAGCAGGTGGGAGAACAGCGTAGTCCGCATCTACCAGGACCTGGGAGCAGAACTGACCAAGAGGCGCGCTGGATTCAACCGGGCAACGGCGGCCCTCCACAGCAAAGGGGTGAAGTTCGGGCTGTTGCATCCGGCGAGGCTGTGGGTCACGTTCCAAGATCGCCACCATTATTTTGATACACCGGACAAGGCGTTTTCATCAAGCAAGAAAAGTTGGACTCGAACTAAAGGACAGGCACACTGGGACGTTACTCTGGTGGGGACGGTAATTGCCGAGCAGCCGGAGGCACCGACATGATGTTACTTCCTCCTATTTTTGTTTGTTCCCTGTTTCTTCGGCCATGTTTTCGGCTTTTGTAGAGCTCGGCCGCAGAGGGAGGAGGGGGGCCCTACACGTGGGGCTGCTCTCCTGGCAGCTGGAGCCGTGTCTTTGATGGGGCCTGGTTTGCGCCCGGGGTTTGCTGTTTGTTTCGCTGGGGGTAGGGGGCGGAAAAATGTCCTTAGGGGGCCGTTGAAGCTGATAGGTTGGGCTTTCCACAGGGGGGGAGGGGCCCGCAAAATGAGGCATCTGAGTAATCGGAGAGAGAGGCGGGAGCGGCCGGGGTCAGCGTGGGTCAGCTGACTCACGGAAGCGGAATGGGGGGGGGAGCCAGTGCCAAGCGGGTGCTTGACTTGAGGATTTGGGGTCACGGGGTTGCTGGGGGGGGCAGGGGGGGGATGGGATGCTGCTTGGCTGACAGAAAAGGTGGCAACTTGGTGGAACAGAGGGAGAGTCGGGGGAAGGGGCCTCCAATGGGAGGGCTCGAGTAAGCGGGAGACGCGAGCTTGTGACTGGCCGATAAGGGGAGGTGGCTAATCAGCAGGGGATTGGGGGGGGCTAGCCCCCCATCCAGGCTGATCACGTGGAATGTGCGAGGCCTGAATGGGCCGGTCAAGAGGGCTTGTGTGTTCTCGCCCCTAAAGGGGTTAAAGGCAGACGTAGCCATGCTCCAGGAGACGCGCCTCAAACTTGCGGACCAAACAAGATTGAGAAAAGGGAGGGTGGGCCTGGTGTTCCATTCGGGGCTGGATTCAAGGATCAGAGGAGCAGCAATCCTGGTCCGCAAACGGGTGGCTTTTGAGACGGGGAATATTGCGGCTGACAAGGGGGCAGATACATAATGGTTAGCGGGAAGCTGCAGGGGACTCAGGTGGTGCTAGTGAACGTTTACGCCCCGAACTGGGCTGACGTGGAATTTATGAGACGCACGCTGGGTAAAATTCCAGACTTAGACTCACACAATCTGATTATGGGGGGTGACTTCAACACAGTTATAGACCCTGGACTGGACCGGCCAAACCCCAGGTCCGGGAAATGACCAGCGACGGCTAAAGAATTGAGGGGATTCATGGAGTAGGTGGGGGGCGTAGACCCCTGGAGATTCGCCCAATCAAGGGCGAAGGAGTTCTCTTTCTTTTCCCATGTCCACAAAGTCTACTCCCGTGCAGATTTCTTTGTGATGAGCAGGGTGTTGATCCCCAGGGTGGAGGGGACAGAATACTCGGCCATTTCAGTCTCTGATCATGCTCCACACTGGGTGGATTTGAGGCTTGAGGAGGGAGAGAGGTCAGCCCCCACTATGGAAGCGAGATGTGAGGCTGCTGGCAGACGACGAGGTCTGTGGGCGGATAAGGAGGAACATCAAGAATTACCTGGAAACTAATGATACGGGGGAGGTAGCGGCGTCCATGGTGTGAGAGGCCCTGAAGGCAGTTATCAGAGGGGAGTTGGTCTCTATCAGGTCCCATAGAGAGAAGAAAGAAAGAGCGGAGAGAGAGAGGCTCGTCGAGGAGATACTCCGAGTAGACAGGAGCTATGCGGAGACCCCCGAGACGGGGCTACTGAAGGAGCACCGGAGGCTGCAGACGGAATTCGACCTGCTGACCACGGGGAAGGCAGTAGCACAGCTGAGGAAGGCCAAAGGGGCTGCCTACGTATACGGGGAGAAAGCGAGTAGAATGCTGACGCACCAACTTCGCAAGAGGGAGGCGGCCAGGGAAATTGGGGAAGTACAGGATAAGGAGGGCAACATGGTCATAGACTCAGAGGGGGTGAACAAAGTCTTTAGGGCGTTTTACGGTAAATTGTATGAGTCAGAGCCCCCGCCGGGAGGGGAAGGGATGAAACAATTCATGGACCAACTGACGTTCCCAAAGGTGGAAGCGGATCTGGTGGATGGACTGGGGGCCCCGATAGAGCTGGAGGAGATGGTAAAGAGTTTAGGGAACATTCAGTCAGGCAAGGCCCCGGGGCCAGAAGGCTACAAGAAATTTTCGGAACTGCTGTGCCCACTCCTGCTAAGGACCTTTAATGAGGCCAAAGAGAGAGGGACCCTCCCCCCAACAATGTCACAGGCTTCGATTTCACTCATCCTCAAACGAGAGAAAGATTGGCTACAATGTGGGTCTTCGAGACCGATATCACTCCTGAACGTAGACGCCAAACTGCTGGCCAAGATCTTAGAACATAAGAACATAAGAACTAGGAACAGGAGTAGGCCATCTGGCCCCTCGAGCCTGCTCCGCCCTTCAATGAGATTATGGCTGATCTTTGTGGGCTCAGTTCCACTTTCCGGCCCGTGCACCATATCCCTGAATCCCTTTATTCTTTAGAAAGGTATTTATCTTTTTCTTAAAAACGTTTAAAGAAGGAGCCTCAACTGCTTCACTGGGCAAGGAATTCCAGAGATTCACAACCCTTTGGGTGAAGAAGTTCCTCCTACACTCCGTCCTAAATCTACTTCCCCTTATTTTGAGACTATGCCCCCTAGTTCTGCTTTCCCCGACCAGTGGAAACAACCTGCCCGCATCTATCCTATCTATTCCCTTCATAATCTTATATGTTTCAATAAGATCCCCCCCACATCCTTCTAAACTCCAATGAGTACAGTCCCAGTCTACTCAACCTCTCGTCATAATCTAATCCCCTCCACTCTGGGATCAACCTAGTGAATCTCCTCTGCACTCCCTCCAGTGCCAATATGTCCTTTCTCAGGTAAGGAGACCAAAACTGAACACAATACTCCAGATGTGGCCTCACCAACACCTTATACAATTGCAGCATAACCTCCCTAGTCTTGAACTCCATCCCTCTAGCAATGAAAGACAAAACTCGATTAGCCTTCTTAATCACCTGTTGCACCTGCACACCAACTTTTTGCGACTCGTGCACCAGCACACCCAGGTCCCTCTGCACAGCAGCATGTTTTAACATCTTATCGTTTAAATAATAATCCATTCTGCTGTTATTCCTCCCAAAATGGATAGCCTCACACTTGGCAACATTGAATTCCATCTGCCAGACCCTAGCCCATTCACCTAACCTATCCAAATCCTTCTGCAGACTTCCGGTATCCTCTGCACTTTTTGCTTTACCACTCATCTTTGTGTCATCTGCAAACTTTGCCACATTGCACTTGGTCCCCAACTCCAAATCGTCTATGTAAATTGTGAACAACTGCGGGCCCAACACTGATCCTTGAGGGACCCCACTAGTTACAGCTTGCCAACCAGAGAAACACCCATTTATCCCCACTCTCTGCTTTCTGTTAGTTAACCAATCCTCTACCCATGCGACCACTTTACCCTCAATGCCATGCATCTTTATCTTATGCAGCAACCTTTTGTGTGGCACCTTGTCAAAAGCTTTCTGGAAATCCAGATATACCACATCCATTGGCTCCCCGTTATCTACTGCACTGGTAACGGCCTCAAAAAATTCGTCAGACACGACCTACCCTTTATGAACCCATGCTGCGTCTGCCCAATGGGACAATTTCCCTCCAGGTGCCCCTCTATTTCCTCCTTAATGATAGATTCCAGCATTTTCCCTACAACCGAAGTTAAGCTCACTGGCCTATAATTACCCACTTTCTGCCGACCACCTTTTTTAAACAGTGGTGTCACGTTTGCTACTTTCCAATCCTCTGGGACCACCCCAGAGTCTAGTGAATTTTGATAAATTATCACTAGTGCATTTACAATTTCCCTAGCTGCTAGGATTGAGGACTGTGCCCCTGGGGTGATAGGGGAGGATCAGACAGGCTTCGTCAAGGGCAATCAATTGAACTCCAATGTACGGAGGCTCCTAAATAGAGGGAGGGGAATCATGAAGTGGTGGTGGCGATGGACACCGAGAAAGCCTTTGACCGGGTGGAATGGGAGTACCTGTGGGAAACGCTAAAAAGGTTCGGATTCGGTGAGGGGTTCATAGGTTGGGTCCAGCTACTCTACCAGGCCCCCGTGGCACGTGTGTGCACGAACAGGGTGGGATCGGAATACTCTAGGCTCCACCGGGGGATGAGGCAGGGGTGCCCCTGATGCGCGATCAATTAAACTCGAAGACGAGGTTGTATCATAACTGAAGGCTTTAATAGACTAGATCTGTTCCCCAGCAGCTTCAGTACAGAACGAGGGCTGCTGGGACAGCATCGGTTCTTATACCCCGCCTGTCAGGGCGGAGCTACATACCAAACAGCCAATGGTAAACTCCTAGGTTTACCCAATGGTCTACAGCCTCTCGGGTACTGCAATACCTGATAATACCACAGCCCCCTCCCCCGTTATTATTTGCCCTTGCGATAGAGCCGCTGGCTATAGCGCTGCGGACTTCAAAGAACTGGCGGGGGTTGGTTTGGGGGGAGGAGCATCGGCTCTTGCTCTATGCAGATGACCTGCTCCTGTACATTTCGGACCCACAAGAGGGGATGGTGGAGGTCATGCAGATTCTGAGGGAGTTTGGCAATTTCTCGGGGTACAAACTAAACGAGAAGAAAAGCGAGATGTTGGCGATCCAAGCTAAGGGGCAGGAAAAGACACTGGGAGAGCTTCCGCTGAAGCTGGTCGAGGAGAGCTTTCGGTACCTAGGGATGCGGGTGGCTCGAAAGTGGGATGCCCTCCACAAGCTTAATCTATCTCGCCTGGTAGAGCAGATGGAGGGGGACTTCAAAAGGTGGGACATGCTCCCGCTATCTCTAGTGGGGAGGGTGCAGACCGTTAAGATGACTGTCCTCCCCAGATTCCTGTTCGTCTTCCAGTGCCTTCCCATCTTCATCCCTAAGTCCTTCTTTAAGCGGGTGAACAAGATCATCTCGGGATTCGTATGGGCAAACAAGACCCCGTGAGTAAACAGACTGGGGGAGAGGGTTAGGAAATGGGGCTGTTAGAGGGGCTGTTTAGCACGGGGCTAAATTGCTGGCTTTTAAAACAGACCAAGGCAGGCCAGCAGCACGGTTCAATTCCCGTACCAGTCTCCCCGAACAGGCGCCGGAATGTGGCGACTAGGGGCTTTTCACAGCAACTTGTTGTATTGTTCCTTTCTTTGTATAGACGGTTATCATTTTTTTTTCTTTGTTCTGTTATTTGTTGCGTACGGTTATGCAAAAATTATGTTTTTTGACAAACATTTGAATAAAAATAATTTTTTTAAAAAAGAATTTGAACTCATGTCACCATATCTACAGAAATAATCACTATTCTACAGAACCCCCATCCTCTCCAGCACCTAAGCATTTAAATAAGCTAATGTCTGGACCCTCGAAATACATTTCCACAAAGGTTTGTGTTGTGCGTGTGTGTGTGTGTGTGAGTGGGTGCTGTGTGTGTGAGAGAGTGTGCTGTGTTTGTGAGTTGTGTGTGTGCTGTGTGTGAGTGTGTGCTGTGTGTGTGTTGTGTGTGTGCATGCCGTGTGTGTGAGAGTGTGCTGTGTGAGTAGTTGGGTGTGTGCTGTGTGTGAGTGTGTGCTGTGTGTGTGAGAGTGTGCTGTGTTTGTGTGTGTGTGTGCTGTGTGTGAGTGTGTGCTGTGTGTGAGTGTGTGCTGTGTGTGTTGTGTGTGTGCGTGCCGTGTGTGTGTGAGAGTGTGCTGTGTGAGTAGTTGGGTGTGTGCTGTGTGTGTAAATGTGTGCTGTGTGTGTGAGTTGTGTGTGTGTGAGTGTGTGCTGTGTGTGTGAGTGTGTGTGTGTGCTGTGTGTGAGTGTGTGCTGTGAGAGTGGGTGAGTGTGTGCTGTGTGAGTAGTTGGGTGTGTGCTGTGTGTGCGTGTATGCTGTGTGTGAGTGTGTGCTGTGTGTGAGTGTGTGCTGTGTGTGTTGTGTGCTGTGTGTGTTGTGTGTGTGCGTGCCGTGTGTGTGTGAGAGTGTGCTGTGTTTGTGTGTGTGTGTGCTGTGTGTGTGAGTATGCTGTGTGTGAGTGTGTGCTGTGTGTGTTGTGTGTGCTGTGTGTGAGTGTGTGCTGTGTGTGTTGTGTGTGTGCGTGCCGTGTGTGTGTGAGAGTGTGCTGTGTGAGTAGTTGGGTGTGTGCTGTGTGTGTAAATGTGTGCTGTGTGTGTGAGTTGTGTTTGTGTGAGTGTGTGCTGTGTGTGTGAGTGTGTGTGTGTGCTGTGTGTGAGTGTGTGCTGTGAGAGTGTGTGAGTGTGTGCTGTGTGAGTAGTTGGGTGTGTGCTGTGTGTGCGTGTATGCTGTGTGTGAGTGTGTGCTGTGTGTGAGTGTGTGCTGTGTGTGTTGTGTGCTGTGTGTGTTGTGTGTGTGCGTGCCGTGTGTGTGTGAGAGTGTGCTGTGTTTGTGTGTGTGTGTGCTGTGTGTGTGAGTATGCTGTGTGTGAGTGTGTGCTGTGTGTGTTGTGTGTGCTGTGTGTGAGTGTGTGCTGTGTGTGTTGTGTGTGTGCGTGCCGTGTGTGTGTGAGAGTGTGCTGTGTGAGTAGTTGGGTGTGTGCTGTGTGTGTAAATGTGTGCTGTGTGTGTGAGTTGTGTTTGTGTGAGTGTGTGCTGTGTGTGTGAGTGTGTGTGTGTGCTGTGTGTGAGTGTGTGCTGTGAGAGTGTGTGAGTGTGTGCTGTGTGAGTAGTTGGGTGTGTGCTGTGTGTGCGTGTATGCTGTGTGTGAGTGTGTGCTGTGTGTGAGTGTGTGCTGTGTGTGTTGTGTGCTGTGTGTGTTGTGTGTGTGCGTGCCGTGTGTGTGTGAGAGTGTGCTGTGTTTGTGTGTGTGTGTGCTGTGTGTGTGAGTATGCTGTGTGTGAGTGTGTGCTGTGTGTGTTGTGTGTGCTGTGTGTGAGTGTGTGCTGTGTGTGTTGTGTGTGTGCGTGCTGTGTGTGTGTGAGAGTGTGCTGTGTGAGTAGTTGGGTGTGCGCTGTGTGTGTAAGTGTGTGCTGTGTGTGTGAGTTGTGTGTGAGTGTGTGCTGTGTGTGTGAGTGTGTGTGTGTGCTGTGTGTGAGTGTGTGCTGTGAGAGTGTGTGAGTGTGTGCTGTGAGAGTGTGTGAGTGTGTGCTGTGCATGTGCTCTGCGTGTGCTAACTGTGGTAGTATGTATTGGGGGTCATGTGGGACTGGAAACCCTAATGTCATTGGCTGACAGATCCCGGGTCCTGGTTGGCCGTTGACCTCAAGCTCCGCCCTGAAGGCGAAGTATAAGAAGCCGGTGCCTTCCCCCGCAGGCCAGTTTACTATCGGGCTGCTGGGGAACAGACACGCTTAATAAAGCCTCATCGACTTCACTCTATTCGTCTCACGGAGTCTTTGTGCGCTACAATTTATTAAGCGTGCCTAAAAAGGACTATGGAGCTCAGGATCATTCCAGAATGCCTGAGGATCAGCCCCCACGCAGTGAATGCGGCAGCAGCCTTCAAACACTGACAGACTTGCTTCGAGGCCTACATCAGATCGACCACAGGCCGAGTCTCAGACGAACAAAAACTGCAGGTCCTGCACTCGAGGGTGAGCACGGAGATTTTCACCCTCATTGAAGACACCGACGATTTCCAGACGGCGTTCACAGCACTGAGAAGTCTCTACATTCGCCCAGTTAACCAAATCTACGCTCGCTACCAGCTCGCGACGAGACGGCAAGCTCCCGGAGAATCGATGGACGAGTTCTACGCCGCGCTGCTGATTTTGGGACGAGCCTGCAGCTGCCCGTCGGTGAATGCAAACGAACACACGGACATGTTAATGCGCGACGCTTTTGTGGCAGGTATGCAATCCTCCCAAATCCGCCAAAGACTTCTAGAAAAAGAGTCACTAGGACTCTCAGAGGCACGGGCCCTGGCAGCCTCCCTAGACGTCGCCGCGCGTAATACCCGCGCCTACGGCCCCGACCGCACAGCAGGCCATTGGGCCCCGTACGTACCCGTCGCGGCAAACCCCCTACCCCCCCCCCGGACACCCCACAGGCTTGCGCAGTCCAAACGCCGAGTCGCACCGGGGGCGCCCGCTGTTATTTCTGCGGCCAGGCGAAGCACCCCCGACAACGCTGTCCGGCCCGCGCAGCCATCTGCAAAAGCTGCGGGAAAAAGGGCCACTATGCGGTGGTGTGCCGGTCCCGCGAGGTCGCCGCCGTCCCGGGGCCACAGGGAGCCCTACAGGCAGTCTATGCCTCCCAACCCCCCCAGCACGCCATGTGCGACCCGCAGGCGCAGCCGCTCTGGGTCCCGACCACCGCGGCCCCGGGAGAACTGGAGCCCTGCACGCCGCCTACGCCCCCCAACCCCCCTCCCCGCAGTCCATGTACGACCCGCCGCCGGCGCTCCCGATTTGGGTGCCGGCCAACACTCTCCACGGAGAGGAAGGGGTTTTTTGCGTCCCGAACGCCACCCTCACCATCGTCCCGCACCCCACGCCTGACCCGCCGGCGCCGCCTACCTGGGCCCCGACCACCGCTGTCCCCGGTGAGGAAGCTCCTTGCGCTCGCGGCCCCACGCCTGACCCGCCGGCGCCGCCTACCTGGGCCCCGACCGCCGCTGTCCCCGGTGAGGGAGCTCCTAGCGCTCGCGGCCCCACGCCTGACCCGCCGGCGCCGCCTACCTGGGCCCCAACCACCGCTGTCCCCGGTGAGGAAGCTCCTTGCGCTCGCGGCCCCACGCCTGACCCGCCGGCGCCGCCTACCTGGGCCCCGACCGCCGCTGTCCCCGGTGAGGGAGCTCCTCGCGCTCCTTGCGCTCGCGGCCCCACGCCTGACCCGCCGGCGCCGCCTACCCGGGCCCCGACCACTGCTGTCCCCGGCGAGGGAGCTCCGCGCGGTCCTAGCACCCGCAGCCCTGGCGCTCGCAGTGAGGGAGCTCCGCGCGGTCCTAGCGCCCGCGGCCCGGGCGCTCGCAGTGAAGGAACTCTGCGCGGTCCTAGCGCTCCCCAGACCCCCCAGCACACCATGTGCGACCCGCAGACGCCGCCATTTTGGGTCCCGACCACCACGAGGGGAGGAGGGGCGCCGCCTTCTTGGACCGCCTCCGACCTGTACGACGCATGGGGGCGGCCATTTTGTCCACCCCCGACGCCATCTTGGATGGCAACAACGGACCCCACCCCACTACTACAACCACGGCTCGCTTCGGTTACGCTCGATCAGGCTCGGCCCTGGACTCTCCAGACGACGACGACAACGGTCCTAATTAACGGCCACGAGACGCCATGCCTAGTCGACTCCGGGAGCACAGAAAGTTTTATACATCCCGACACGGTAAGACGCTGTTCCTTAACTACCTACCCCAGCGCACAAAAGATTTGCCTAGCTGCAGGATCCCACTCCGTACAGATCCAGGGATTCTGCATAGTTACCCTAACGGTACAGGGGAGGGAATTCAAAAACTACAAACTTAACGTCCTTCCCCAACTCTGTGCCCCCACCTTGCTGGGCTTAGATTTCCAATGTAACCTACAGAGCCTTACGTTTAAATTCGGCGGCCCCATACCCCCACTCACTATCTGCGGCCTCGCCACCCTCAAGGTGCAACCCCCGTCCTTGTTTGCGAACCTTACCCCGGATTGCAAACCCGTCGCCACTAGGAGCAGACGGTACAGCGCCCAGGACCGGACCTTCATTCGCTCCGAAGTCCAGCGGCTACTAAAGGAGGACATAATCCAGGCCAGCAATAGTCCCTGGAGAGCGCAGGTGGTAGTAGTGAAGACAGGGGAGAAACAAAGGATGGTCACTGACTATAGCCAGACCATCAACAGGTACACACAACTAGACGCGTACCCTCTCCCCCGCATATCCGACATGGTCAATCAGATTGCCCAGTATAAAGTCTTCTCCACCGTGGACCTCAAGTCCGCCTACCATCAGCTCCCCATCCGCCCAAGTGACCGCAAGTACACAGCCTTCGAGGCAGACGGGCGATTATACCATTTCCTACGGGTCCCTTTTGGCGTCACAAACGGGGTCTCGGTCTTCCAACGGGAGATGGACCGAATGGTTGATCAACATGGGTTACGGGCCACGTTCCCGTACCTCGACAATGTAACCATCTGCGGCCACGATCAGCAGGACCACGACGCCAACCTCCAAAAATTTCTCCAGACCGCCAAAGCCTTGAACCTCACGTACAACGAGGACAAGTGCGTTTTTAGCACCGATCGGCTAGCCATTCTGGGCTACATAGTGCGCAATGGGATAATAGGCCCCGACCCCGAACGTATGCGCGCACTCATGGAATTTCCCCTCCCGCACTGCCCAAAAGCCCTGAAACGCTGCCTGGGGTTCTTTTCATACTACGCCCAGTGGGTCCCCCAGTACGCAGACAAGACCCGCCCCCTAATACAGACCACGACCTTCCCTCTGTCGACAGAGGCTTGCCAGGCCTTCAGCCGCATCAAAGCGGACATCGCAAAGGCCACGATGCGCGCCATCGACGAGTCCCTCCCCTTCCAGGTCGAGAGCGACGCCTCCGACGTAGCTCTAGCGGCCACCCTTAACCAAGCGGGCAGACCCATGGCCTTCTTCTCCCGAACCCTCCACGCCTCAGAAATCCGCCACTCCTCAGTGGAAAAGGAAGCCCAAGCCATAGTGGAAGCTGTGCGACATTGGAGGCATTACCTGGCCGGCAGGAGATTCACTCTCCTCACTGACCAACGGTCGGTAGCCTTCATGTTCGATAATGCACAGCGGGGCAAGATTAAAAATGACAAGATCTTAAGGTGGAGGATCGAGCTCTCCACCTTCAACTATGAGATCTTGTACCGGCCCGGAAAGCTGAACGAGCCGTCCGATGCCCTATCCCACGGCACATGTGCCAACGCACAAATTGACCGCCTCCAAACCCTCCACGAGGACCTCTGCCACCCGGGGGTCACTCGGTTTTACCACTTCATCAAGTCCCGCAATCTCCCATACTCTTTAGAGGAGGTCCGTACAGTCACAAGGGACTGCCACATCTGCGCAGAATGCAAACCGCATTTTTTCAGGCCAGATGGAGCGCACCTGATTAAGGCTTCCCGCCCCTTTGAACGCCTCAGTCTCGATTTCAAAGGGCCCCTCCCCTCCACCGACCGCAACGCGTATTTCCTTAATGTAGTGGATGAATACTCCCGCTTCCCTTTTGCCATTCCCTGCTCCGACATGACCGCGGCCACAGTCATTAAAGCCCTGAACAGCATCTTCACGCTGTTCGGTTACCCCGCATACGTCCACAGCGACAGGGGGTCCTCTTTCATGAGTGACGAACTGCGCCAGTTCCTGCTCAGCAAGGGCATAGCCTCAAGCAGGACGACCAGCTACAACCCCCGGGGGAACGGGCAAGTAGAAAGGGAGAACGGCACGGTCTGGAAGGCCGTCCTACTGGCCCTACGGTCCAGGGGTCTCCCAGTTTCACGGTGGCAGGAGGTCCTCCCGGACGCTCTCCATTCCATCCGGTCGTTATTATGTACAAGCACTAATCAAACGCCTCACGAGCGTCTCCTTGTCTTCCCTAGGAAGTCCTCCTCTGGAACGTCGCTGCCGACCTGGCTGGCGGCCCCAGGACCCATCCTGCTCCGAAAGCACGTGCGGGCACATAAGGCGGACCCGTTGGTCGAAAGGGTTCACCTCCTCCACGCAAACCCCCAGTACGCCTACGTGGAGTACCCCGACGGCCGACAGGACACGGTCTCCCTGCGGGATCTGGCGCCTGCCGGCACCACGCACACCCCCCCGGCACCATCAACCCAACCGCCCCCCTTCCTGCCACCGCCGCACCCCGCGACCGCCCCCTTCCCAGGAGGATCAGTCCCCCTCCCCTTTGCACCGACAGCTGAAACCGTGTGGCTCCCGGAGGCGACAACACTGGTACAAGCACCACCACCACCGCCGGGGCCGAGGCGATCGACATCGACGACCAGACCGCCCGACCGACTCGTGGCGTCGATGTAAAACAAAGATGGACTGTCCAATGAACATTTTGTTTTTCCTATACCCTCTGTAAATAGTTGTAACAGGACGATACTGTCCAATACGGTCCTACCATGTAACTGTTCTCTCCTCCCAGGACCAGTACTGTAAACCCTTACCACCATACGAAGCATCACCCCGCCGGGTTCATTTTTGACAAGGGGTGAATGTGGTAGTATGTATTGGGGGTCATGTGGGACTGGAAGCCCTAATGTCATTGGCTGACAGATCCCGGGTCCTGGTTGGCCGTTGACCTCATGCTCCGCCCTGAAGGCGAAGTATAAGAAGCCGGTGCCTTCCCCCGCAGGCCAGTTTACTATCGGGCTGCTGGGGAACAGACACGCTTAATAAAGCCTCATCGACTTCACTCTATTTGTCTCACGGAGTCTTTGTGCGCTACACTAACAAAGAACAAAGAAATGTACAGCACAGGAACAGACCCTTCGGCCCTCCAAGCCCGTGCCGACCATGCTGCCCGACTAAACTACAATCTTCTACACTTCCTGGGTCCGTATCCCTCTATTCCCATCCTATTCATGTATTTGTCAAGATGCCCCTTAAATGTCACGATCGTCCCTGCTTCCACCACCTCCTCCGGTAGCGAGTTCCAGGCACACACTACCCTCTGTGTATTAAACTTGCCTCGTACATCTACTCTAAACCTTGCCCCTCGCACCTTAAACCTATGCCCCCTAGTAATTGATCCCTCTACCCTGGGGAAAAGCCTCTGACTATCCACTCTGTCTGTGCCCCTCATAATTTTGTAGACCTCTATCAGGTCGCCCCTCAACCTCCTTCGTTCCAGTGAGAACAAACCGAGTTTATTCAACCACTCCTCATAGCTAATGCCCTCCATGCCAGGCAACATCATGGTGTGTGTGTGTGTGCTGTACATGTGTGTGTGTGAGTTGCGTGTGCATGTGTGTGTTTGATGTGCGTGTGTACGTTGTGTGTGTGAGTTGTATGTGAGTTGTGTGCATGTGTGAGTGTGCAGTGTGTGCGCGCTGTGCATGTGTGTGTGTGAGTTGTGTGTGCATGCGTGTGTTGTGTGTGTGCTGTGCGTGTGTGTGTGCATGTGTGTATGCTGTGCATGTGTGTATGCTGTGCATTTGTGTGTGTGAGTTGTGTGTGTGTGTCTGTAGCATGTGTGTGTTTGTGCTGTGTGTGTGCGCATGTGTGTTTGTGTATGTGTGCTATGTGTATGTGTTGTGTGTGCATGCGTGTATTGTCTGTGTGTGTGTTGTGTGTGTGTGATGAATGTAGACATTTTCATACATTATACTTTATATCCGTTGCAGTAATATTATCAAAACCTGGGTTACGGTATATATTTGTTGCAGGAATATTATTTAAGACGCTAGGTTACGATGTGTCTGTAAAGCTGTGATTAAGGAGTCACAAAAGGTGAGGTCATGATTGTTTCTAACCATTTACTTGTTTACATACAGAGGGCCAATAGAACATTTTTATGATTGCTGGGGGTCCATGGAGAGTAGGCAATTTATGGGATAATGTATTAATCCTAGTTAAGCGGGCCATGTGACATTAGTGGGATACAGATTCTGCAAATAATGGGAGGAGCCAGATCTGTCTGTAGTTTTGTAGTTTGCCAAAGGGTTTGAGTTTGATAAGACGAGTGTGTGGGTGGGTGAGTGTGTGGGTGGGTGAGTGTGAGGGTGGGTGAGTGTGTGGGAGTGTATGTGGGTGAGTGTGTGGGAGTGTGTGTGGGTGGGTGAGTGTGTGGGAGTGTGTGTGGGTGAGTGTGTGGGAGTGTGTGTGGGAGTGTGTGGGTGAGTGTGTGGCAGTGTTTGTGTGTGTGGGTGTGTGAGTGTGTGGGAGTGTGTGTGTGTGTGTGTGTGGGTGAGTATGTGGGAGTGAGTGTGTGTGGGTGAATGTGTGGGAGTGTGTTTGGGTGAGTGTGTGGTAGTGTGTGTGGGTGGGTGAGTGTGAGGGTGGGTGAGTGTGTGGGAGTATGTATGGGTGAGTGTGTGGGAGTGAGTGTGTGTGGGTGAATGTGTGGGAGTGTGTTTGGGTGAGTGTGTGGTAGTGTGTGTGGGTGGGTGGGTGTGTGGGAGTGTGTCAGGGTGGGCGTATGTGTGGGTGGGTGTGTGGGTGGGTGTGTGGGAGTGTGTTTGGGAGTGTGTGTGGGAGTGTGTGTGGGTGGGTGTGTGTGGGTGGGTGAGTGTGTGAGAGTGTGTGTGGGTGAGTGTGTGTGTGGGTGGGTGGGTGTGTGGGAGTGTGTGTGGGAGTATGTGTGGGTGAGTGTGTGGCAGTGTGTGTGGGGAGTGTATGTGGGTGAGTGTTTGAGAGTGTGTGTGGGTGAGTCTGTGGGAGTGTGTATGGGTGAGTGTAAAGGAGTATGTGTGGGAGTGTGTGTGGGAGTGTGTGTGGGAGTGTGTGTGGGAGTGTGTGTGGGAGTGTGTGTGGGTGAGTGTGTGGGAGTGTGTGTGGGTGAGTGTAAGGGAGTATGTGTGGGTGAGTGTGGGAGTGTGTGTGGGAGTGTGTGTGGGTGAGTGTGTGGGAGTGTGTGTGAGTGGGTGTGTGGGGGTGGGTGAGTGTGTGGGAGTGTGTGAGGGTGAGTGTGTGGGAGTGTGTGAGGGAGTGTGTGAGGGAGTATGTGTGGGAGTGTGTGAGGGTCCTTCCTGTGCATTCATTATTTCCCCTTTCTTTCATTTTGCCGTTGTTATTTTTGATCCGTGGGTGATTAATGGACGTGTGCCTTTGAGTCAAGCAGCAGAATTCAGAGAGAATACTGGTTGCTGCTGGTTTGAACAGGACACTCCAGACACGTTGGCACCAGAGAGATTGATGGGCTGGGACTCTGTTTGATTGATTGGCTGGGGGGGTCAATGAATTGGCCCAAAGTGCTGTCCTGTGCTCGGTAACAGGTGGTGATTGGATCAAATCCCAGTGGAATGCTTTCCGAATCCTAAAGAATTTCAGTTTGACTCCTGGAAGCTCAAAGGCAAGATCTTATTTCTCTCTCTTTGCACAATCCCTGGGACTGCAGAGAAACCTGAGTGAGTGAATTTACAGGAAAACTATTATCGGCAGCTACCAAAGACCAGGGGCGAGATTCTCCGACCACCCGCCGGGTCGGAGTATCGCCGGGGGCTGGGGTGAATCACGCTCCCGCCGGTTGCCGAATTCTCCACCACCGGATATTCGGCGGGGGCGGGAATCGCGCCGCGCCAGTTGGCGGGCCACCCCCCGCGATTCTCCGGCCCGGATGGGCCAAAGTCCCGCCGCTAAAATGCCTGTCCCGCCGGCGTAGATTAAACCACCTACCTTACCGGCGGGACAAGGCGGCGCGGGCGGGCTCCAGGGTCCTGGGGGGGGCGTGGGCGATCTGGCCCCGGGGGTGCCCCCACGGTGGCCTGGCCCGCGATCGGGGCCCACCGATCCGCGGGCGGGCCTGTGCCATGGGGGCACTCTTTCCCTTCCGCCTTCACCACTGTCTCAACCATGGCGGAGGCGGAAGAGACTCCCTCCACTGCGCATGCGCGGGAATGCCGTCAGCGGCCACTGATGCTCCCGCACATGCGCCGCCCGGAGATGTCATTTCCGCGCCAGCTGGCGGGGCACCAAAGGCCTTTTCTCCCAGCTGGCGGGTCGGAAATTTGTCCGGCGCCGGCCTAGCCCCTCAAGGTCGGGGCTCGGCCCCCAAAGATGCGGAGCATTCCGCACCTTTGGGGCGGCGCGATGCCCGACTGGTTTGCGCCGTTTTGGGCGCCAGTCGGCGGACATCGCGCCGTTTCGGGAGAATTTCGTCCCAGAATCTTTTAGATCTCTCCTGAAAATCTGTGAGTGTTGTGGACTTGAAGCTGAAGAGACCCTGAATTAACGTATCTACAGAGAAAACCATTCCAGGCTGCAGACCGAGAATTTGGGCGGAATTCCCTGTTAACAAGGCTAAGTCCCCACGTGCGCCAGGGAACGGGTGCGAGTCAGGGCCCCGGAGTAGTCCACGCAGCTCCGGCTGCCGATACGGGGCCCTGCACTTCCGGCCGCAGATTCGCACATGGGAACGGCGACCGCCTGCGGTGGGGGCCCGGTGCAACATGGCGGACCCACACAGCGGGCCTGCCCCAACAATATAGGCCCCACCCCCACCCCCCAGATCGCGCGCGCCCACCGACCGTTGGCCCCCAATCGGATCCCTGGCCGTCCTGGAGGCCCGCCCATGTCGACGGACTCCCCCCGCCCCCCCCCCCCCCCACCAGGACGGCCGCGGACTGTGGAGCCGCCACTCCGAGTGCCCGCCGGGTGGAACCGTGAAGGAACTACGCCGACGGGATCACGGCCAGCTGCTGGCTGAGAATGGCCGCGGCGGCCTCGTTCAATGGCCCCCGACCGGCGCGGCCTCGACCGCACCCGCGCAGCTGGTAGCGATTCACCGGTCCGTGGAGAATCGCAGGAATGCGTTGGACCCGATTGCGGGCCTGACGCCCCATTCTCCGCCCCCGCGCCGAGCGCGATTTCGGCACGGAGGCTCGGAGGATCCCACCCTCTAACGCACAGGTTTGCTGTGAAGGAAGCTGTGCTAAAAAAAACATTCTGAAGCAAAGATTATTTTTCCTTTTGCTTATTATTCTTGCCCCTCCCCTCTGTGTTTGTTTGTCTGCCTGTGTCTGTGTGTATGTGTGGAATGTGGGGGACAAGTTAAAGAGGGTATTAGGAATTAGTTAATAGTTAACGAGTTGCATTTGCTGCATATTTCAGTCTAGGTTTTGTTATAAATAAACAGAAATTGTATTTACATTTACAAACCTGGTGACTGTAATTATTGGGCAGTCAGGGGCCAAAACCTTCGGGTATTGTAATAAGGATTATTGGCTAATTCAGTTGTGTTGTGACACCAGGACGACTGAGGCTGGAATTGACCGCAAACTGGTCCAGGACAACTGAAATAACAGGTTACTTTCTCTCATTCCAATGCTCTGGAAGTTACCAAAGCAGAGAGTGGTCACGAGCTCAAATACACACAAAAGTTTGATCAAAATTACAATAAAACGATACATATAAATACATATTGGCCCATGTTGGGTGCAGGCTTGGTATGTTTTGAAGTCAGGATAACCTTGCCTGAAGTGAAGGTCTTGAGATTGCCGAGATGTTTCTGCAGCTGTGATGGCTTCCACGGTTGAATTTCTGGAGGTTCCCTTAACAGGTGAGCTCCATAGCTTGAATTAGGGTTGACAGGGAGGAGAGAAGGTTCCTTGCTGCTGTTCTGTAGGAGTGGTATTGTTACTGCTATTCTGTAGGTGTGGTATTGTTACTGCTATTCTGTAGGTGTGGTGTTGCTACTGCTGTTCTGTAGGTGGGGTATTGTTACTGCTGTTGTGTAGGTGTGGTATTGTTGCTGCTGTTCTGTAGGTGTGGTATTGTTGCTGCTGTTCTGTAGGTGGGGTATTGTTACTGCTGTTCTGTAGGTGTGGTATTGTTACTGCTGTTCTGTAGGTGTGGTATTGTTACTGCTGTTCTGTAGGTGTGGTATTGTTGCTGCTGTTCTGTAGGTGTGGTATTGTTACTGCTGTTCTGTAGGTGTGGTACTGTTACTGCTGTTCTGTAGGTGGGGTATTGTTACTGCTGTTCTGTAGGTGTGGTATTGTTGCTGCTGTTCTGTAGGTGTGGTATTGTTACTGCTGTTCTGTAGGTGTGGTATTGTTACTGCTGTTCTGTAGGTGTGGTATTGTTACTGCTGTTCTGTAGGTGTGGTATTGTTACTGCTGTTCTGTAGGAGTGGTATTGTTACTGCTGTTCTGTAGGTGTGGTATTGTTACTGCTGTTCTGTAGATGTGGTATTGTTACTGCTGTTCTGTAGGTGTGGTATTGTTACTGCTGTTCTGTAGGTGTGGTATTGTTACTGCTGTTCTGTAGGTGTGGTATTGTTACTGCTGTTCTGTAGGTGTGGTATTGTTACTGCTGTTCTGTAGGTGTGGTATTGTTACTGCTGTTCTGTAGGTGTGGTATTGTTACTGCTGTTCTGTAGGTGTGGTATTGTTACTGCTGTTCTTTAGGTGTGGTATTGTTACTGCTGTTCTGTAGGAGTGGTATTGTTACTGCTGTTCTGTAGATGTGGTATTGTTACTGCTGTTCTGTAGGTGGGGTATTGTTACTGCTGTTCTGTAGGTGGGGTATTGTTACTGCTGTTCTGTAGGAGTGGTATTGTTACTGCTGTTCTGTAGGTGTGGTATTGTTACTGCTGTTCTGTAGGTGTGGTACTGTTACTGCTGTTCTGTAGGTGGGGTATTGTTACTGCTGTTCTGTAGCTGTGGTATTGTTGCTGCTGTTCTGTAGGTGGGGTATTGTTACTGCTGTTCTGTAGGTGTGGTATTGTTGCTGCTGTTCTGTAGGTGTGGTATTGTTACTGCTGTTCTGTAGCTGTGGTATTGTTACTGCTGTTCTGTAGGTGTGGTATTGTTACTGCTGTTCTGTAGGTGTGGTACTGTTACTGCTGTTCTGTAGGTGGGGTATTGTTACTGCTGTTCTGTAGGAGTGGTATTGTTGCTGCTGTTCTGTAGGTGGGGTATTGTTACTGCTGTTCTGTAGGTGTGGTATTGTTACTGCTGTTCTGTAGGTGTGGTATTGTTGCTGCTGTTCTGTAGGTGGGGTATTGTTACTGCTGTTCTGTAGGTGTGGTATTGTTGCTGCTGTTCTGTAGGTGTGGTATTGTTACTGCTGTTCTGTAGGTGTGGTATTGTTGCTGCTGTTCTGTAGGTGTGGTATTGTTACTGCTGTTCTGTAGGTGGGGTATTGTTACTGCTGTTCTGTAGGTGTGGTATTGTTACTGCTGTTCTGTAGGTGTGGTATTGTTACTGCTGTTCTGTAGGAGTGGTATTGTTACTGCTGTTCTGTAGGTGTGGTATTGTTGCTGCTGTTCAGTAGATGTGGTATTGTTACTGCTGTTCTGTAGGTGTGGTATTGTTGCTGCTGTTCTGTAGGTGTGGTATTGTTGCTGCTGTTCTGTAGGAGTGGTATTGTTACTGCTGTTCTGTAGGTGTGGTATTGTTACTGCTGTTCTGTAGGTGTGGTATTGTTACTGCTGTTCTGTAGGTGTGGTATTGTTACTGCTGTTCTGTAGGTGTGGTATTGTTGCTGCTGTTCTGTAGGAGTGGTATTGTTGCTGCTGTTCTGTAGCTGTGGTATTGTTGCTGCTGTTCTGTAGGTGGGGTATTGTTACTGCTGTTCTGTAGGTGTGGTATTGTTACTGCTGTTCTGTAGGTGTGGTATTGTTACTGCTGTTCTTTAGGTGTTGTATTGTTACTGCTGTTCTGTAGGTGTGGTATTGTTACTGCTGTTCTGTAGGTGTGGTATTGTCACTGCTGTTCTTTAGGTGTGGTATTGTTACTGCTGTTCTGTAGGAGTGGTATTGTTACTGCTGTTCTGTAGGTGTGGTATTGTTGCTGCTGTTCTGTAGGTGTGGTATTGTTACTGCTGTTCTGTAGGTGTGGTATTGTTACTGCTGTTCTGTAGGTGTGGTATTGTTACTGCTGTTCTGTAGGTGTGGTATTGTTACTGCTGTTCTGTAGGTGTGGTATTGTTACTGCTTTTCTGTAGGTGTGGTATTGTTGCTGCTGTTCTGTAGGTGTGGTATTGTTGCTGCTGTTCTGTAGGTGTGGTATTGTTACTGCTGTTCTGTAGGTGTGGTATTGTTACTGCTGTTCTGTAGGTGTGGTATTGTTACTGCTGTTCTGTAGGTGTGGTATTGTCACTGCTGTTCTTTAGGTGGGGTATTGTTACTGCTGTTCTGTAGGTGTGGTATTGTTACTGCTGTTCTGTAGGTGTGGTATTGTTGCTGCTGTTCTGTAGGTGTGGTATTGTTACTGCTGTTCTGTAGGTGTGGTATTGTCACTGCTGTTCTGTAGCTGTGGTATTGTTACTGCTGTTCTGTAGATGTGGTATTTTTACTGCTGTTCTGTAGGAGTGGTATTGTTACTGCTGTTCTGTAGGTGTGGTATTGTTACTGCTGTTCTGTAGGTGTGGTATTGTTACTGCTGTTCTGTAGGTGTGGTATTGTTACTGCTGTTCTGTAGGTGGGGTATTGTTACTGCTGTTCTGTAGGTGTGGTATTGTTACTGCTGTTCTGCAGGTGTGGCATTGTTACTGCTGTTCTGTAGGTGTGGTATTGTCACTGCTGTTCTTTAGGTGTGGTATTGTTACTGCTGTTCTGTAGGTGTGGTATTGTTACTGCTGTTCTGTAGGTGTGGTATTGTTACTGCTGTTCTGTCGGTGTGGTATTGTTACTGCTGTTCTGTAGGTGTGGTATTGTTACTGCTGTTCTGTAGGTGTGGTATTGTCACTGCTGTTCTTTAGGTGGGGTATTGTCACTGCTGTTCTTTAGGTGTGGTATTGTCACTGCTGTTCTTTAGGTGTGGTATTGTTACTGCTGTTCTGTAGGTGTGGTATTGTTACTGCTGTTCTGTAGGTGTGGTATTGTTACTGCTGTTCTGTAGGTGTGGTATTGTTACTGCTGTTCTGTAGGTGTGGTATTGTTACTGCTGTTCTGTAGGTGTGGTATTGTTACTGCTGTTCTGTAGGTGTGGTATTGTTACTGCTGTTCTGTAGGTGTGGTATTGTCACTGCTGTTCTTTAGGTGTGGTATTGTTACTGCTGTTCTGTAGGTGTGGTATTGTTGCTGCTGTTCTGTAGGTGGGGTATTGTTGCTGCTGTTCTGTAGGTGTGGTATTGTTACTGCTGTTCTGTAGGTGTGGCATTGTTACTGCTGTTCTGTAGGTGTGGTATTGTCACTGCTGTTCTTTAGGTGTGGTATTGTTACTGCTGTTCTGTAGGTGGGGTATTGTTGCTGCTGTTCTGTAGGTGTGGTATTGTTACTGCTGTTCTGTAGGTGTGGTATTGTTGCTGCTGTTCTGTAGGTGTGGTATTGTTACTGCTGTTCTGTAGGTGTGGTATTGTTACTGCTGTTCTGTAGGTGTGGCATTGTTACTGCTGTTCTGTAGGTGTGGTATTGTCACTGCTGTTCTTTAGGTGTGGTATTGTTACTGCTGTTCTGTAGATGTGGTATTGTTGCTGCTGTTCTGTAGGTGTGGTATTGTTACTGCTGTTCAGTAGGTGTGGTATTGTTACTGCTGTTCTGTAGGTGTGGTATTGTTACTGCTGTTCTGTAGGTGTGGTATTGTTACTGCTGTTCTGTAGGTGTGGTATTGTTACTGCTGTTCTGTAGGAGTGGTATTGTTACTGCTGTTCTGTAGGTGTGGTATTGTTACTGCTGTTCTGTAGGTGTGGTATTGTTACTGCTGTTCTGTAGGTGTGGTATTGTTACTGCTGTTCTGTAGGTGTGGTATTGTTACTGCTGTTCTGTAGGTGTGGTATTGTTACTGCTGTTCTGTAGGAGTGGTATTGTTACTGCTGTTCTGTAGGTGTGGTATTGTTACTGCTGTTCTGTAGGTGTGGTATTGTTACTGCTGTTCTGTAGGTGTGGCATTGTTACTGCTGTTCTTTAGGTGTGGTATTGTTACTGCTGTTCTATAGGTGTGGTATTGTTACTGCTGTTCTGTAGGTGTGGTATTGTTACTGCTGTTCTGTAGGAGTGGTATTGTTACTGCTGTTCTGTAGGTGTGGTATTGTTACTGCTGTTCTGTAGGTGTGGTATTGTTACTGCTGTTCTGTAGGTGTGGCATTGTTACTGCTGTTCTTTAGGTGTGGTATTGTTACTGCTGTTCTATAGGTGTGGTATTGTTACTGCTGTTCTGTAGGTGTGGTATTGTTACTGCTGTTCTGTAGGTGTGGTATTGTTACTGCTGTTCTGTAGGTGTGGTATTGTTACTGCTGTTCTATAGGTGTGGTATTGTTGCTGCTGTTCTGTAGGTGTGGTATTGTTACTGCTGTTCTGTAGGTGTGGTATTGTTGCTGCTGTTCTGTAGGTGTGGTATTGTTACTGCTGTTCTGTAGGTGTGGTATTGTTACTGCTGTTCTGCAGGTGTGGCATTGTTACTGCTGTTCTGTAGGTGTGGTATTGTTGCTGCTGTTCTGTAGGTGTGGTATTGTTACTGCTGTTCTGTAGGTGTGGTATTGTTGCTGCTGTTCTGTAGGAGTGGTATTGTTACTACTGTTCTGTAGGTGTGGTATTGTTACTGCTGTTCTGTAGGAGTGGTATTGTTACTGCTGTTCTGTAGGTGTGGTATTGTTGCTGCTGTTCTGTAGGTGTGGTATTGTTACTGCTGTTCTGTAGGTGTGGTATTGTCACTGCTGTTCTTTAGGTGTGGTATTGTTACTGCTGTTCTGTAGGTGTGGTATTGTTACTGCTGTTCTGTAGGTGTGGTATTGTTACTGCTGTTCTGTAGGTGTGGTATTGTTGCTGCTGTTCTGTAGGTGTGGTATTGTTACTGCTGTTCTGTAGGTGTGGTATTGTTACTGATGTTCTGTAGGTGTGGTATTGTTGCTGCTGTTCTGTAGGAGGGGTATTGTTACTACTGTTTTGTAGGTGTGGTATTGTTACTGCTGTTCTGTAGGTGTGGTATTGTTGCTGCTGTTCTGTAGGAGTGGTATTGTTACTGCTGTTCTGTAGGTGTGGTAGTGTTACTGCTGTTCTGTAAGTGTGGTATTGTTACTGCTGTTCTGTAGGTGTGGTATTGTTACTGCTGTTCTGTAGGTGTGGTATTGTTGCTGCTGTTCTGTAGGAGTGGTATTGTTACTGCTATTCTGTAGGAGTGGTATTGTTACTGCTGTTCTGTAGGTGTGGTATTGTTACTGCTGTTCTATAGGTGTGGTATTGTTACTGCTGTTCTGTAGGTGTGGTATTGTTACTGCTGTTCTGTAGGTGTGGTATTGTTGCTGCTGTTCTGTAGGAGTGGTATTGTTACTGCTATTCTGTAGGAGTGGTATTGTTACTGCTGTTCTGTAGGTGTGGTATTGTTACTGCTGTTCTGTAGGTGGGGTATTGTTACTGCTGTTCTGTAGGTGTGGTATTGTTACTGCTGTTCTGTAGGTGTGGTATTGTTACTGCTGTTCTGTAGGTGTGGTATTGTTGCTGCTGTTCTGTAGGAGTGGTATTGTTACTGCTATTCTGTAGGAGTGGTATTGTTGCTGCTGTTCTGTAGGAGTGGTATTGTTACTGCTGTTCTGTAGGTGGGGTATTGTTGCTGCTGTTCTGTAGGTGCGGTATTGTTACTGCTGTTCTGCAGGTGTGGCATTGTTACTGCTGTTCTTTAGGTGTGGTATTGTTACTGCTGTTCAGTAGGTGTGGTATTGTTACTGCTGTTCTGTAGATGTGGTATTGTTACTGCTGTTCTGTAGGTGTGGTATTGTTACTGCTGTTGTGTAGGTGTGGTATTATTACTGCTGTTCTGTAAATGTGGTATTGTTAATTCGCTCCTTAATCTATAGTAGACTAGTTGTTTTTCGATTCCATAGAATCCTTACAATGCAGAAGGAGGCCATTCGGCCCATCGAGTCTGCATCAACTGTCTGAAAGAGCACTCTGCATAGGCACACTCCCCCACTCTGTCCCTGTAACCCTGATCATGGCCAATCTACCTAACTTGCGCATGTTTGGACTGTGGGAGGAAACCGGAGCACCCGGAGGATACCCATGCAGACACGGGGAGAACGTGCAGACTCCGCACAGACAGTGACCCAAGCCGGGAATCGAACCTGGGACCCTGGCGCTGTGAGGCAGCAGTGCTAACCACTGTGCCACCATGCCACCCTTGGTCTTGTCCTTTCTATTCTCGGAGGGCAGACTGCATTCTGTCTGGTTGCTTGAACCATTTTGAAACAGTCTTTAAACTCAGTCCAAGATTTTTTTTAAATGTAACCTTTCCAAACATGTGTCATATCACAGCTGTGCACCGTAATAATAAATGCAGGGAGATCACACATCCCTCAGTCTATAGACTGGCAACTCAATATATTTTAAACCTCAGACCCTTGAATAAAAATGTGGCTTTATTTCATCTGACAGGGCATCTGGAGATTGCAAATAAATGTGGCTCGGCAGTGTTACTTGTATTGCAACAGCAAATGTCAAAAATAGCTTCGGTGAAATGTAACCTGCTTTAAACAAAAAGCCAGAATGTGTTCACAATGGGCGGGATTCTCCCAGCCGCGTGTGTTTCTCGGCAGCGGGAGGCATCGCGGGACTCTCTCTTCCCGCCGTTTGTCAATGGGAATTTCCATTCACACCGCAGAGAGGCCTGCTGCCGGGGGTGCGCTCCAGCGGGAGCAGGGAATCCCAATGCCTTAAACGGTCGGAGAATTCCGACCAATATATATCGTTATCTCAGTTAGGTAATAAGGACAAACACTGAATAGACAATGGGTCGATGACTGAAGGGGGAAATGCCAAAAGCGGACAAGTTAAACACACATTAATGCTGCATCTCCTCTGGAATTAAAACAGAACGCTGCAGAATAGACTTGGGACCAAAGGCCCCCAGCTTTAAAAAGCTTCCTGAACAGGGATTGTGTTGAAAGGGTATTTATGGGTGTGCATTTCTTCAAACTGCTTACAGGCCATTCGGCCCACACACTGTGGTCTTCGTGACACTTGGGTCCGAACGTTGGCTGCCAGCTCTTCCGCAAACAGTGTAAATGAACAATTGTTCCCCAGTCCCTTAATCACTTCCGTTAATTCAACTGCTTTCATTCAGGGTCGAAACTTATGCTAACGCTTCTTGTGGCGGATGCTACGGTTGAGCAGTATGGGTATCATCCGGCGGCAACAAGGCAAAACATGTGCTCAGAGCTACAGATCAGAGCATTACGCTGTCAATAATGCAATAGTGGCCATGTAATGTGGGAAAAGAGCCTTAAAAGACAAAGTTCGCACAGAAAGAACAAAAGTTTTATTTCTTAACTAACACATTATATCATTCTGTAACTGCTTGTTAATGAAATTCAGACCTGTTATTACACAACATTGTTATCAATTAGTTCCTCGGTAGCTCATTCCATTCAATTATTGATGAATTATTTTATTATCTTTCTGATTGAATGGTAACTCTCTCGCAAGGACTCCAAATGGCGCTTCAAGTGAGGCCAGATACAGAGGAGAGGGAGGTGGATGCTTTCTGATGTATCTCTTCGCTTTGTTTAATGATTCCTATCATAGCCAAGAGCTTGAGCAGGTTGTTCCTGAATTTCACCCCGATGAATGCGTAAAGGATTGGGTTGATGCAGCTGTGCAGGAATCCCAAAATCTGTGTTCCAATCAGAGCCCTGTCAATATGTTTACGCCTGTCACAAATATAATCAATGTACTTGCTCCTCATCAGCGTGTCGATGAACACGGTGATATTGTGCGGGAGCCAACAGATGAGGAAGGCCAGCACCACCGCGATGATGACTTTCATGGCTTTCTGTTTCTGGAACCCCCTCGTTTGACACAATCTCCAGATCGTCACACTGTAGCAGAAGATCATCACAGCCAGAGGAATGAGGAACCCAATAATGTGCCTCAGAAACCTGGTGGTTATTTTCCATGTTTCAGCTGATTTACCATCAAGTATTTCATAACACATGGTTCTGTCGATACCAGCTGGAGTATATTCGCCCTTGTACAGAATCGGCAAAGACAGAAGAATGGCCAACACCCAGACAGCAGCACAGATCACCTTGATTAGAAATGGCCTCTTCTGCTGGTGGATCTTTGTGGAGTAGACGATGGACAGAAAGCGGTCGACACTGATACAGGCCAGGAACAGAATCCCACTGTAAAAGTTAACTTCCTGTAACAGGCTGATGATCTTACACATGGCATCACCAAACACCCAGCCAGATGTGGCATCCACTGCCCAAAAGGGCAAGGTCACAGCGAATAGGAGATCGGCCACTGCCAGGTGAAGCAGGTAGATGTCTGTGGACGACATTATGCGTCGATTGTAAAATATGACGACCATTACAACCATGTTCCCTGTCACAGCGAGGAAACACACCAGGCTATAGACAACAGCAATCACCACGTTGATTGATTCATTTACAATGGGTGTGCAGGCAAATGTGACTGGATCAAGGTAAAACTCTTCGTAATCAGAATAATTGTCAAAATACTTTTGCCACTTTTCCAAATCATCGAATTCCATAATTTTCTGAAAATAAACAGAAAATAAAAGACTGAGAATAAAGCCAAATTATGAAGCAAACATTATATATGGATATACACCAAATATAATAGTGGCATTCACAGTGGGTTAGTAATATAGTTTGGTGAGAACGTAGCACTGAGGAAGCAATGCAAAGAGAGATCTAATCGAAACTTACAAGATAATGAATGGCTTAGATAGGGTGGATGTTGGGAAGTTGTTTCCATTAGCAGGGGAGACTAGGACCCGGGGGCACAGCCTTAGAATAAAAGGGAGTCACTTTAGAACAGAGATGAGGAGAAATTTCTTCAGCCAGAGAGTGGTGGGCCTGTGGAATTCATTGCCACAGGGGGCGGTGGAGGCCGGGACGTTGAGTGTCTTTAAGACAGAAGTTGATAAATTCTTGATTTCTCGAGGAATTAAGGGCTATGGAGAGAGAGCGGGTAAATGGAGTTGAAATCAGCCATGATTGAATGGTGGAGTGGACTCGATGGGCCGAATGGCCTTACTTCCGCTCCTATGTCTTCTGATCTTATGGTCTTATATTGACAGATAAAGTGAGTTGGTAACAAGTTGTTAGATGGGTCAAATTGGGCTGATATTCTCTGACGTTTAGAAGTATTAGTCTTGATCTGATTGTCGCAAAACATATTTTGAAAAGGCTTGACAGGTGTCCACTAAGAGGGTATTTTCCCTGCTTTGGAAATCTAAAACGTAGCGGCATTGTACCAGGGTAAGGGGGAACGGTCATTAAGGACTAAGCTGAGGAGAAATCTTTTGAATTGTAGATGGTGCATCAGTGAGTGTATTCAGGTCTGGGGTTGATAGATATGAGATCTCGCAGGGAATCAAGGGAGTAGGTGAGAGGCAGGTCAGTCCTGACTGCACTGCTCGAGGGACCCAGCGGGCCACTCCTTCTCCTATGTTCTATTCATCGAATCCTGTATTTCAGCCCCACTGCGCGAAGGTCACACAAAATATGCAATTAAAGGCCTGCAAGACACATATCAAACTAAAATCCCAGGAAAGCTGGAAAACAGCTGGAAACAGGAGGGCATTCGGTAGATTGCATGCTTCTACCACATTGCATCAACTAAACATGCTCCAGGCGCACAGATCGTCCACAAAACCTTTCCTGCCAGCTGAAAAAAACAATTGTTCAGTGCTTCCATCTCATTGAGGAGGCTTCAGGACAATCCCACGTCCAACAACCTGCTCTGAAAACTCTGCACATGGTTTACAGCTGTGACAAATTCCACCACAAAGCAGCTGAGACACCCCATAGCATTCTTAAAGATAAATGTCAATTTGCCGACCTCCCAATGTCAATGGATCCTTTTAGAAGTTCCCGGATCACGACTTGCATCTGAGCCCAAAAAGGTAATCATTTATTGCTTGGGCCATACCCTACCTGCACCAGCTTTCGTTGAAATCTAGCCTTCACCTTTTGAGATACATTTGAACAAACAATCTGGGACACAAGGGTACCCTGATCCCTCTGTACCTCTGAGCTCTACAATCTCTCACCATTTAGATAATCACCTTCTTTTTTATTCTTCCTGCCAAAATGGACCCACATTATCCCACATTATACTCCATTTGCCAGATCATTGCCCACTCACTTAACCTATCTGTGTCCTTTTGTAGCCTCCTTATGTCCTCTTCACAATTTACTTTCCTGCTTATCTTTGTGGCATAGCCTCAAAATAAGGGGAAGTAGATTTAGGACTGAGTTTAGGAGGAACTTCTTCACCCAAAGGGTTGTGAATCTATGGAATTCCTTGCCCAGTGAAGCAGTAGAGGCTCCTTCATTAAATGTTTTTAAGATAAAGATAGATAGTTTTTTGAAGAATAAAGGGATTAAGGGTTATGGTGTTCGGGCCGGAAAGTGGAGCTGAGTCCACAAAAGATCAGCCATGATCTCATTGAATGGTGGAGCAGGCTCGAGGGGCCAGATGGCCTACTCCTGCTCCTAGTTCTTATGTTCTTATGTGTCATCAGCAAATTTAGCACCAATACCTTCAATCCCTTCCTCCAAGACATTTGCCGAGTGTTGAGACCTCAGCACCGATCCCTGCGGAGCACCGCTCCCCACATCCTGACGAAGAAAAAGATCCAATCCTGCCTATCCTCTTCCTCGCCCCATTCATGTAAATATGACCAGTATTCTGTGTCACTCACCGAGGTCTAGTGTTAATTCCCCACCTACTTGCCTGGTGTTTTCAGGAGTTCCACAACTGGAAATAGACTTAAACCTACCTACAATGTACCCTTATTTTATTTCGAGCTACCCAATATAAGTCTCCAGCCCTATCAATATCAGTTTAATATCAGTCTTCGCTCCTATCAATGCTGTAAGATGTCTTACAACACCAGGTTAAAGTCCAACAGGTTTGGTTCGAACCACTAGCTTTCGGAGCGCTGCTCCTTCCTCAGGTGAATCATCGAAACACTTATTTTGATCATTTCACGTTTTTTTTATCGCAAGGAGAGATGGGAGCATGTATGGGTGTCTGTGCACTTATGGGTGTCTGCGGAGATGGAGGAACAGGTTGACAGATGATGGGAATCGCTCCCCAACTGACTTTTCTCTTTTGGGGACTGGTCCTCATGTGTATTGACCTCCGATGTTTTTGTTTGTTTTTCACTTTCGACCTGAACCTTCAGGTTTTGACATTTTCCTCTGTAATTTCTCCTGCTGCCTCTCCTCACATCCGGGGCGTAATTCTCCCGAAACGGCGCGATGTCCACCGACTGGCGCCCAAAACGGCGCCAATCAGACGGGCATCGCGCTGCCCCAAAGGTCCGGTATGATCTTTGGGGGCCGAGCCCCAACATTGAGGGGCTAGGCCGACGTCAGACGAATTTCCGCCCCGCCAGCTGGTGGAAACAGCCTTTGTTGCCCCGCCAGCTGGCGCGGATATGACATCCCCGGGCGGCGCATGCGCGGGAGCGTCAGCGGCCGCCGACAATTTCCCGCACATGCGCAGTAGAGGGAGTCTCCTCCGCCTCCGCCATGGTGGAGACCGTGGCAGAGGCGGAAGGGAAAGAGTGCCCCCACGGCACAGGCCCGCCCGCGGATTGGTGGGCCCCGATCGCGGGCCAGGCCACCGTGGGGGCAACCCCCGGGGTCAGATCGGCCCGCGCCCTCCCCCCCCAGGACCCCAGAGCCCACCCACGCCGCCTTGTCCCGCCGGTAAGGTAGGTGATTTAATTTACGCTGGTGGGACAGGCAATTTATCGGCGGGACTTTGGCCCATCCGGGCCGGAGAATCCAGCGGGGGGGCCCGCCAACCGGCGCGGCCCGATTCCCGCCCGCCGAATATCCGGTGCCGGAGACTTCGGCAACCGGCGGGGGCGGGATTCACGGCAGCCCCCGGCGATTCTCCGACCCGGCGGGGGGTCGGAGAATGACACCCCCGGTTTTTGAAAACTGTTGAAAAGAGGTTCGCGAGCCGGCCCCCCTTATCGGCCTGACCAATGAAAGGCACCAAATCCTGTTGCGGCCTGAGACAGACACAGCTTTCAGGGTTCTAGAACCGGTGCAGATGGTTCGAAACTGGGGCTAAAGTGTAAGGGGAGAGTCACTACTTGAATAGTTATTTGAAAGAGCGGACACGGGCAAAACTGGGAGTTGCTTGAGAGGAAATTTGCTAGAAGTGTTCCAAACCATGAAGGCTCTAGTTAGAGTGGATGGAGACAGATTGTTCCCATTGGTGCAAAGGATAGAGAACCAAAGGACAGGGGTTTAAGGTTAAGGGACCAGAGGTTACATGGATTCACTGACCTGAGAGTGTGGTGGAGGAAGAGTCAATTGGGGCCTGCAGAAGAGAATTGGACAAGTGATGGAGAAAGAACCTTGAGGCAACGGGGAAACGGCGGGAGAGTGGAACTAGCTGAGTTGCTCTTGCAGAGAGCTAAGACAGGATTAACAGACCGAATGGCCTCATTCTGTGCTGTGACCATTCAGTGATTCCACAACACCGTAAGCAATTGTTGCCCGGGTTCTTGCCAATTGAAGCTCCAATCGCAAGCGCCGTCTAAAGCAAGGGCCCGACACCCTTGTATATTTGAGTGTGCGACCTGATGCCAGTGCGAACAAACCTCAGCTCGCTGGGCATAAAAGTTTAATTTTTACAAAACCAATTCAACTAAATTGCTGATTAAATTCTACATACCTTCCGAAAGGGCGATCGACTGTCTGGAAGCGGCCCAAACCGGATTTCTTGACCGTGTCACGTACCAGATATCAGACAACAACGCAAAGGCTTCCACAATGTTTGGTGGTGTGAACACAGTTTGATATATCTGAAGGTGACAGGACTACCCGTTGTGTGACCTGCCCACAAGCGGGGGTGGGGCAGCGGAGGGGGGTGGAGGTAGGAAGAGTGTTGCAATGCATTAAATAATTTAAAGGAGAAAATGCAGAATCGGCTCAAGCACTTTAAATAAAATCCCACAGATTGCCGCGACCGACAATTCGCAGCACATCATCTTCGTACCTTTCAGATGGAACACAATTGTTACAGAAATGGAATTGGAGTTTCCAGTCTGCAATGTGCTGAATTGGAACCGGTGGCTGCCCTGGGCAGGACAGTTTCCTGGACAATTGGCTGATCATCCGACATTGCATTTTACAATCTTGTGTAATCACATTGAAACCAAAAACATAAATAAGAATAGTCAGCGAGAATCTTAGCAGGAAATTTGATCTTGAGTTCTTTGCAGAAGCTACAGGAACAGTGGATTCTGCATGTTTTAATTTCTCCATCCCTAATGGGCCTCGGGAAGGTGGGGGTGAGCTGCCTTCTTGAACCGCTGCAGTCAGTGTGTTGTTAGGGAGGGAGTTCCAGGATGTTGCCCCAGTGACAGTGAAGGAACGGCGGCCGATATATTTCCCAGTCAGGGTGGTGAGTGACTTGGAGGGGAACCTCCAGGTGGTGGGGTTCCCAGGTATCTGCTGCTCTTGTCCTTCTAGGTGGGAGTGGTCGTGGGTTTGGAAGGTTCTGTCTAAGGAACCTTAGTGAGTTACTGCAGTGCATCTTGTAGATGGGACACACGGCTGTCTCTGTTCGTCGGTGGTGGAGGGAGTGAATGTTTGTGGAAGGGGAGCAATCAAGCGGGGCTGCTTTGTCCTGGATGGTGTCGAGCTTCTTTTTTTTAAAATATATTTATTAAAGTTTTTTAACACAATTTTTCTCCCTTACAAACAATAACCCCCCCCCCGTCATAACAAAAAAAAACGAGAAATCGCGCAGAGCAAGATATATACATGGCACAATGATATATTTACACAGCTTTGTACACTGGCCCTCACCCGTACATGCCAGTTTCCCCAACCCTTCATGTTATCTCTTGCTCATCCACCCTCCCAGGCAGTCCCCCCTTTCCCCCCCCCCTCCCAGGACGCCCGCCCCCCCACGCTCCGCGAGATAGTCTAGGAACGGTTGCCACCGCCTGCAGAACCCCTGCGCAGACCCTCTCAAGGCGAACTTAATCCTCTCCAACTTTATGAACCCAGCCATATCATTCATCCAGGCCTCCAGGCTGGGGAGCTTCGCCTCCTTCCACATTAGCAAGATCCTTCGCCGGGCTACTAGGGACGCAAAGGCCAGAATGCCGGCCTCTTTCGCCTCCTGCACTCCCGGTTCGTCCACTACTCCAAATATTGCTAGCCCCCAGCTTGGCTTGACCCGGACTTTCACCACCTGAGATATTGCTCCCGCCACTCCTCTCCAGAACCCCTCCAGTGCCGGGCATGACCAAAACATATGGACATGGTTCGCCGGGCTCCCTGAGATGGTGTCGAGCTTCTTGAGTGTTGTTGGAGCTGCACTCATCTCGGCAAGTGGAGAGTATTCCATCACACTCCTGACTTGAGCTTTGTAGATGGTGGACACGCTTTGGGGGGGTCAGGAGGTGAGTTACTCGCTGCAGGATTCCCAGCCTCTGATCCGCTCTGGTACAACAGTATTAATATGGCTGGGTCCAGTTCAGTTTCTGGTCAATACTAACTCCTCCACCAGGATGTTGATTGTGGGGGATTCAGCGATGGTAATGCTATTGAATGCAAAGAGGCGGTGGTTAGAGTCTCTCTTGTTGGAGATGGTCATTGTCTGGAACTTCTGTGGCATGAATTTTGTTTGCCACTTGTCAGCCCAAGCCTGGATATTGTCCGGGTCTTGCTGCATTTGGACACGGACTGCTTCATTATCTGAGGAGTCGCGAATGGTGCTGAACATTGTGCAGTCACCCACAAACATCCCCACTTCTGACCTTATGATGGAAGGGAGGTCATTGATGAAGCAGCTGAAGATGGTTGGGCCGAGGACACGACCCTGAGGAACTCCTGCAGTGATGTCCTGGAGCTGAGATGATTGACCTCCAACCACCACAACCATCTTCCTTTGTGCCGGGTATGGCTCCAACCAACAGAGAGTTTTCCCCCTGATTCCCATTGACCCAGTTTAGCTAGAACAAAGAACAAATAAAATTACAGCACAGGAACAGGCCCTTCGGCCCTCCCAGCCTGCGCCGATCCAGATCCTTTATCTAAACCTGTCTTCTATTTTCCAAGGATCTACTTCCCTCTGTTCCCCGCCCCCTCATATATCTGTCTAGATGCATCTTAAATGATGCTATCGTGCCCGCCTCTACCACCTCCGCTGGCAAAGCGTTCCAGGCACCCACCACCCTCTGCGTAAAAAACTTTCCACGCACATCTCCCTTAAACTTTCCCCCTCTCACCTTGAAATCATCACCCCTTGTAATTGACACCCCCACTCTTGGAAAAAGCTTGTTGCTATCCACCCTGTCCATACCTCTCATAATTCTGGTCCCCCCTCAACCTCCGTCTTTCCATCGAAGACAATCCTAATCTGCTCAACCTTTCTTCATAGCTCGCACCCTCCATACCAGGCAACATCCTGGTGAACCTCCTCTGCACCCTCTCTAAAGCATCAACATCCTTCTGGTAATGTGGCGACCAGAACTGCACGCAGTATTCCAAATGTGGCCGAACCAAAGTCCTATACAACTGTAACATGACCTGCCAACTCTTGTACTCAATACCCCGACCGATGAAGGCAAGCATGCTGTATGCCTTCGTGACCACTCTATTGTACCTTCAGGGTACAATGGACCTGAACTCCCAGTTCTCTCTGGACACCAATTTTCCCCAGGACTCTTCCATTGACCGTATAGTCCGCTCTTGAATTAGATCGTCCAAAATGCATCACCTCGCATTTGCCTGGATTGAACTCCATCTGCCATTTCTCTGCCCAACTCTCCAATCTATCTATATTTTGCTGTATTCTGTGACAGTCCTACTCGCTATCTGCAACTCCACCAATCTTAGTATCATCTGCAAACTTGCTAATCAGACCACCTATACCTTCGTCCAGATCATTTATGTATATCACAAACAACAGTGGTCCGAGCACGGATCCCTGTGGAACACCACTAGTCACCTTTCTCCATTTTGAGACACTCCCTTCCACCACTACTCTCTGTCTCCTGTTGCCCAGCCAGTTCTTTATCCATCTAGCTAGTACACCCTGAACCCCATAAGACTTCACTTTTTCCATCAACCTGCCATGGGAAACTTTATCAAACGCCTTACTGAAGCCCACGTATAGGACATCTACAGCCCTTCCCTCATCAATTAACTTTGTCACTTCCTCAAAGAATTCTATTAGGTTTGTAAGACATGACCTTCCCTGCACAAAACCATGCTGCCTATCACTGACAAGTCTATTTTCTTCCAAATGTGAATAGATCCTATCCCTCAGTATCTTGTCCAACAGTTTGCCTACCACTGACGTCAAGCTCACAGGTCTATAATTCCCTGGATTATCCCTGCTACCCTTCTTAAACAAAGGGACAACATTAGCAATTCTCCACGCCTCTGGGACCTCACCCGTGCTCAAGGATGCTGCAAAGATATCTGTTAAGGCCCCAGCTATTTCGTCCCTCGCTTCCCTCAGTAACCTGGGATAGATCCCATTCGGACCTGGGGACTTGTCCACCTTAATGCCTATTAGAATACCCAAAACTTCCCCCTTCCTTATGCCGACTTGACCTAGAGTATTTAAACATCCATCACTAGCCTCAACATCCCTCTCCTTGGTGAATACCGATGCAAAATACTCATTAAGAATCTCACCTATTTCCTCTGACTCCACGCATAAATTCCCTCTTTTGTCTTTGAGTGGGCCAATCCTTTCTCTAGTTACCCTCTTGCTCCTTATATCCAAATAAAAGGCTTTGGGATTTTCCTTAACCCTGTCAGCCAAAGATATTTCATGACCCCTTTTAGCCCTCTTTAATGCGCGTTTGAGATTTGACCTACTTTCCCGATATTCCTCCAAAGCTTCATCAGATTTAAGTCACCTAGATCTTATGTATGCTTCCTTTTTCATCTTAGCTAGTCTCACAATTCCACCCGTCATCCATGGTTCCCTAATCTTGCCATTTCCATCCCTCATTTTCACAGGGACATGTCTGTCCTGCACTCTAATCAACCTTTCCTTAAAAGACTCCCACATTTCAAATGTGGATTTACCCTTAAACAGCTGCTCCCAATCCACTTTCCCTAGCTCCTGCCGAATTTTGTTATACTTGGCCTTTCCCCAATTTAGCACTCTCCTTTAGGACAACTCTCATCTTTGTCCATGAGTATTCTAAAACTTACGGAATTGTGATCGCTATTCCCAAAGTATTCACCGACTGAAACTTCAACCACCTGGCCGGGATCATTCCCCAATACCAGGTCCAGTATGGCCCCTTCCCGAGTTGGACTATTTACATACTGCTCTAAAAAACTCTCCTGGATGCTCCTTACAAATTCTGCTCCATCTACGCCTCCAACACTACATGAGTCCCATTCAATGTTGGGGAAGTTAAAATCTCCCATCACGAACACCCTATTGCTCCTACATTTTTCTATAATCTGTCTACATATTTGTACCTCTACTTCACGCTCGCTTTTGGGAGGCCTGTAGGAAAGTCCCAACAATGTTACTGCACCCTTCCTATTTCTTAGCTCTACCCATATATTTGGGGCAGCACGGTAGCATTGTGGATAGCACAATTGCTTCACAGCTCCAGGGTCCCAGGTTCGATTCCAGCTTCGGTCACTGTCTGTGCGGAGTCTGCACATCCTCCCTGTGTGTGCGTGGGTTTCCTCCGGGTGCTCCGGCTTCCTCCCACAGTCCAAAGATGTGCAGGTTAGGTGGATTGGCCATGATAAATTGCCCTTTGTGTCCAAAATTGACCTTAGTGTTGGGTCGGGTTACTGGTTTATGGGGATAGGGTGGAGGTGTTGACCTTGGGTCGGGTGCTCTTTCCAAGAGCCGGAGCAAACTCGATGGGCCGAATGGCCTCCTTCTGCACTGTAAATTGGATGATAATCTATGATAATCTATGATAATCTATGATATTGCCTCAGTGCTCGAATCCTCCATTGTGCCCTCCTTAATCACAGCTGTGATATCATCTCTGACCAGTAATGCAACTCCTCCACCCCTTTTACCTCCCTCTCTATCCCTCCTGAAGCATCTATACCCTGGGATATTTAGTTGCCAGTCTTGCCCTTCCCTCAACCAAGTCTCAGTAATACCAATACCATCATATTCCCAGGTACTAATCCAAGCCCTAAGTTCTTCTGCCTTACCTGCTACACTTCTCGCATTGAAACAAATGCACCTCAGACCACCTGTCCCTTTGCGTTCATCATCTCTTCCCTGTCTACTCTTCCCCTTAGTCCCATTGAGTTTATTATCTAGTACCTTACTGGCTTTAGTTGCTGCTAGGGCTCCTCGATGCCATACTCAAATGCTGCCTTGATGTCGAGGGCAGTCACTCTCACCTCACCTCTAGCATTCAGCCATGTTGTCCATGTTTGAGCCAAGGCTGTAATGGGGCCAGGAGCTGAGTGACCCAGGCAGAACCCAAACTGGCCAGGTTATTGCTGAGTAAGTGCCACGTGATAGCACTGATGACCACCCCTTTTGTCACTGTGATAAAGAGTAGACTGATTGTTAATTGGCCAAATTGGATTTGTCCTGTTTCTTGTGTACAGGACACACCTGGGTAATTTTCCACATTGCTGGGTAGATGTCAGTATTATAGCTGTACTGGAACAGCTTGGCTAGGGGTGCGGTCAGTTCTGGAGCACAAGTCTTCAGTACTATTGCCGGAATACGATCAGGACCCAGAGCCTTTGCAGTATCCAGTGTCTTCAGACGTTTCTTGACATCACGTGGAATGAATCGAACTGGCTGAAGACTTCATCTGTGATGCTGGGATCTCCGGAGGAGACTGAGTTGGATCATCCACTCGGCACTTCTGGTTGAAGATTGTAGCAAATCCTAGGATTTACAGTGCAGAAGGAGGCCATTTGGCCCATCGCGTCTGCACCGGCCCTTGGTGTGAGCTGCCCGCAAGCGGGGGTGGGGCAGCGGAGGGGGGTGGAGGTAGGAAGAGTGTTGCAATACATTAAATAATTTAAAGGAGAAAATGCAGAATCGGCTCAAGCACTTTAAATAAAATCCCACAGATTGCCGCGACCGACAATTCGCAGCACATCATCTTCGTACCTTTCAGATGGAACACAATTGTTACAGAAATGGAATTGGAGTTTCCAGTCTGCAATGTGCTGAATTGGAACCGGTGGCTGCCCTGGGCAGGACAGTTTCCTGGACAATTGGCTGATCATCCGACATTGCATTTTACAATCTTGTGTAATCACGTTGAAACCAAAAACATAAATAAGAATAGTCAGCGAGAACCTTAGCAGGAAATTTGAACTTGAGTTCTTTGCAGAAGCTACCGGAACAGTGGATTCTGCATGTTTTAGTTTTCAAAGGGCTGTTGATAAGGCAGCTCACCACCCCACCCTCTCAAGGGCAATTGGGTTGAGCAACAAATTCTGGCCTTGCTAACAAAGCGCATATGGTGTGAGATTGTGAAAAAACAGGTAGCAGAGAGGAAAACGAGAAAAGGAGAAGGACAGTTATCCTGTTCAAGCCTGTTTTTGTATATTAATTCAAGGGATGTGGACTTCATTGGCTAGGCCCGTCCCTAATGGGCCTCGAGATGGTGGGGGTGAGCTGTCTTCTCGAACCGCTGCAGTCTATGATATATTTCCAAGACAGGATGGTGAGTGAGTTGGAGGGGAACCTCCAGGTGGTGGGGTTCCCAAGTATCTGCTGTCCTTCTAGATGTTCGTGGTCGTGGGTTTGGAAGGTGTTGTCTAAGGAACCTTGGTAGACTCCCTGCAGTGTACCTTGAAGATGGTACACACGGCTGCCACTGTTCGTCAGTGGTGGAGGAAGTGAATGTTTGTGGAAGAGGAGCAATCAAGCGGGGCTGCTTTGTCCTGGATGGTGTTGAGCTTCTTGAGTGTTGTGGGAGCTGCGCTCATCCAGGCAAGTGGAGAGGATTCCATCACACTCCTGACTTGTGCCTTGTGGCTTTGTAGATGGTGGACAGGCTTTGGGGGGTGTCAAGAGGTGAGTTGCTCACTGCAGGATTCTCAGCCTCTGGTCTCCGCCACCTGGATTTTGACCTTTATCACCTCTTTCATGGAGGTCAGCTCCTTTCATAAGGAATGGTTTCCATCCGTCGCCGGTGGTGGGGGGTGTGGGTGGGTGGGGGGGTGGGGGGGGGAGATGCTCGGTTTGTCGGCCTCCCTCTCTCCTGGGTGGCCGGGGCCCTCTCACCTCGTGGGTCCACCGGCTCATCCACCTGCTGCTCGTGACCTTTCCCACCGTTTCTGCCATCCCTTCGAACACTCGAGCTCCCGTTCGTTGATATGCTGGATCTATGCTTTCCTTCTCTCGGTTGAAGGTAGGTTGCCTTCGAATGTGCGGGCACAATTCACCTATAAATGCCTATTTGGTTCTGGTCTGGAGGAGAGCCACCTGATGTGCGTCCACTCAACACATCACCGTCACCGTCACCAATTCTATGAAATGTTGGGGGACACAGTCTTCAGTGAGGAGAAGCAGGAACTAAAACAAATCAATATTGGGAGGGAAATGGCATTGGGGAAATTGATGGGATTGAAGGCCAATAAATCCCCAAGGCTTGATAATCTACATCCCAGAGTACTTAAGAAAGTGGCCCAAGACATAGTGGATGTATTGGTGGTCATCTTCCAAGATTCTATAGATTCAGGAACAGTCCCTGCAGATTGGAGGGTAGCTGATCGCACTCCAATAGCTAAAAGGGAGGTAGAGAGAAAACAGGGAATTCTCGACCAGTAAGCCTAACCATAAGACCACAAGACATAGGAGCCGAATTAGGCCACTCGGTCCATTGAGTCTGCTCTGCCATTTAATCATGGCTGATATATTGGCATCACCGTTCTTCTGTCTTCTCCCCAAGACCCGTGAACCCCTTATTAATCAAGAACCTATCTATCTCTGTCTTAAATACTTGTTAGGAAGGAAGATGTGTTGGGCATTTTGAAAAACTTGAGGATAGACAAGTCCCCCGGGCCTGACGGGATATATCCAAGGATTCTATGGGAAGCAAGAGATGAAATTGCAGAGCCGTTGGCAATGATCTTTTCGTCCTCACTGTCAACAGGGGTGGTACCAGGGGATTGGAGAGTGGCGAATGTCGTGCCCCTGTTCAAAAAAGGGACTAGGGATAGCCCTGGGAATTACAGGCCAGTTAGTCTTACTTCGGTGGTAGGCAAAGTAATGGAAAGAGTATTGAGGATAGGATTTCTGAGCATCTGGAAAGACACTGCTTGATTAGCGATAGTCAGCACGGATCTGTGAGGGGTAGGTCTTGCCTTACAAGTCTTATTGAATTCTTTGAGGAGGTGGCCAAGCATGTGGATGAAGGTAAAGCAGTGGATGTAGTGTACATGGATTTTAGTAAGGCATTTGATAAGGTTCCCCATGGTAGGCTTATGCAGAAAGTAAGGAGGCATGGGATAGTGGGAAATTTGGCCAGTTGGATGACGAACTGGCTAACCGATAGAAGTCAGAGAGTGGTGGTGGATGGCAAATATTCAGCCAGGATCCCAGTTACGAGTGGCATACCGCAGGGATCAGTTCTGGGTCCTCTGCTGTTTGTGATTTTCATCAATGACTTGGATGAGGGAGTTGAAGGGTGGGTCAGTAAATTTGCAGGCGATACGAAGATTGGTGGAGTTGTGGATAGTGAGGAGGGCTGTTGTCGGCTGCAAAGAGACATAGATAGGATGCAGAGCTGGGTTGAGAAGTGGCAGATGGAGTTTAACCCAGAAAAGTGTGAGGTTGTCCATTTTGGAAGGACAAATATGAATGCGGAAATTATTATAGCTTCTCTTTCTAAATCTTCTTCAATTCTCACCTTTGGTCAGGTTTCCATTATTTTTCCTACCACTGATGAAGGGTGGGTCAGTAAATTTGCAGACGATACGAAGATTGGTGGAGTTGTGGATAGTGAGGAGGGCTGTTGTCGGCTGCAAAGAGACATAGATAGGATGCAGAGCTGGGCTGAGAGGTGGCAGATGGTGTTTAACCCTGAAAAGTGAGAGGTTGTTCATTTTGTTTTGTGAGGGCCACGAAGAATCCAGCACGAGTTTTAAGGATACAAAGTAATAACATTTATTTACTATAACATATATATATATGATGTGGAGATGCCGGCGTTGGACTGGGGTGAGCACAGTAAGAAGTTTTACAACACCAGGTTAAAGTCCAACAGGTTTGTTTCGATGTCATTAGCTTTCGGAGCGCTGCTCCTTCCTCAGGTGAATGAAGAGGTATGTTCCAGAAACATATATATAGACAGATTCAAAGATGCCAGACAATGCTTGGAATGCGAGCATTAGCAGGTGATTAAATCTTTACAGATCCAGGAAATCGGAAGGTCGTAAAACATGGACAGAAACAAAAGGCAGTAAGGGGGAAAGTGTGAGGCAGAGAAGCCATAGTCAAAAATCAAAAAGGGCGACAGTACAAGGTACAGTGACTGAGGGGAGCTCAGTGAATAGGACCAGGAATACTAAAAGAAATAAAACGGGAAGTGAAAACATTAATGATAAGCGACGCGGCAGGTTGTTACATGAAGATATGGGTTCAACGACAAGGAAAATTAGGAGAAAAGTTAAGAGGAAATGTAACTTGGGAGAGGTTACTGATCGAGGTGTTAAGATTCAAAACAGAGGTATCAAAGCCAACATATGTGTATTTTACCTGAATGCTCGTGTTATTCAGAATAAGATAAATGAGTTGATGGCGCAAATCATTGTGAATGACTATGATTTAGTGGCCATTACTGAAACATGGTGAAAGGATGGTCAAGACTGGGAGTTAAATATCCAAGGGTATCAAACTATTCGGAGGGACAGAGTGGATGGTAAGGGAGGTGGTGTAGCTCTGTTATTTAAGGATGACATCCGGGCAATAGTAAGGGATGACATTGGTGCGATGGAGGATAAGGTCGCATCCATTTGGGTGGAAATATCCGAGGGGGTGCTTTTGCTAACACTGTTGGGGAGGTTTTAAACTAATGTGGCAGGGGGATGGGAACCAGATTAGGACGTTCGAGGTCAGTAAAGAGGCAGCAACTAAAGTCATAGAACATAGAACATAGAACATAGAACAATACAGCGCAGTACAGGCCCTTCGGCCCACGATGTTGAACCGAAACAAAAGCCATCTAACCTACACTATACCATTATCATCCATATGTTTATCCAATAAACTTTTAAATGCCCTTAATGTTGGCGAGTTCACTACTGTAGCAGGTAGGGCATTCCACGGCCTCACTACTCTTTGCGTAAAGAACCTACCCCTGACCTCTGTCCTATATCTATTACCCCTCAGTTTAAGGCTATGTCCCCTCGTGCTAGCCATTTCCATCCGCGGGAGAAGGCTCTCACTGTCCACCCTATCTAACCCTCTGATCATTTTGTATGCCTCTATTAAGTCTCCTCTTAACCTTCTTCTCTCTAACGAAAACAACCTAAAGTCCATCAGCCTTTCCTCATAAGATTTTCCCTCCATACCAGGCAACATCCTGGTAAATCTCCTCTGCACCCGTTCCAAAGCCTCCACGTCCTTCCTATAATGCGGTGACCAGAACTGTACGCAATACTCCAAATGCGGCCGTACCAGAGTTCTGTACAGCTGCAACATGACCTCCTGACTCCGGAACTCAATCCCTCTACCAATAAAGGCCAACACTCCATAGGCCTTCTTCACCACCCTATCAACCTGGGTGGCAACTTTCAGGGATCTATGTACATGGACACCTAGATCCCTCTGCTCATCCACACTTTCAAGAACTTTTCCATTAGCCACATATTCCACATTCCTGTTTTTCCTTCCAAAGTGAATCACCTCACACTTCTCTACATTAAACTCCATTTGCCACCTCTCAGCCCAGCACTGCAGCTTATCTATATCCCTCTGTAACCTGCTACTTCCTTCCTCACTATCGACAACACCACCGACTTTAGTATCGTCTGCAAATTTACTCACCCACCCTTCTGCGCCTTCCTCTAGGTCATTGATAAAAATGACAAACAGCAACGGCCCCAGAACAGATCCTTGTGGTACTCCACTTGTGACAGAACTCCATTCTGAACATTTCCCATCAACCACCACCCTCTGTCTTCTTTCAGCTAGCCAATTTCTGATCCACGTCTCTAAATCACCCTCAATCCCCAGCCTCCGTATTTTTTGCAATAGCCTACCGTGGGGAACCTTATCAAACGCTTTGCTGAAATCCATATACACCACATCAACTGCTCTACCCTCGTCTACCTGTTCAGTCACCTTCTCAAAGAACTCGATAAGGTTTGTGAGGCATGACCTACCCTTCACAAAGCCATGCTGACTATCCCTGATCATATTATTCCTATCTAGATGATTATAAATCTTGTCTCTTATAATGCCCTCCAAGACTTTACCCACTACAGACGTGAGGCTCACCGGTCTATAGTTGCCGGGGTTGTCTCTGCTCCCCTTTTTGAACAAAGGGACCACATTTGCTATCCTCCAGTCCTCTGGCACTATTCCTGTATCCAATGATGACATAAAAATCAAAGCCAATGGTCCAGCAATCTCTTCCCTGGCCTCCCAGAGAATCCTAGGATAAATCCCATCAGGCCCCGGGGACTTATCTATTTTCAGCCTGTCCAGAATTGCCAACACCTCTTCCCTACTTACCTCAATGCCATCTAATCTATTTACCTGGAGCTCAGCATTCTCCTCCACAACATTATCTTTTTCCTGAGTGAATACTGACGAAAAATATTCATTTAGTATCTCGCCTATCTCTTCAGACTCTACACACAACTTCCCATCCCTGTCCTTGACTGGTCCTACTCTGTCCCTAGTCATTCGCTTATTCCTGACATACCTATAGAAAGCTTTTGGGTTTTCCTTGATCCTTCCTGCCAAATACTTCTCATGTCCCCTCCTTGCTCGTCTTAGCTCTATCTTTAGATCCTTCCTCGCTACCTTGTAACTATCCATCGCCCCAACTGAAACTTCACACCTCATCTTCACATAGGCCTCCTTCTTCCTCTTAACAAGAGATTCCACTTCTTTGGTAAACCACGGTTCCCTCGCTCGGCACCTTCCTCCCTGCCTGACCGGTACATACTTATCAAGAACACGCAATATCTGATCCTTGAACAAGCTCCACTTATCCAGTGTGTCCAAAACTTGCAGCCTACTTCTCCACCTTATCCCCCCCAAGTCACGTCTAATGGCATCATAATTTCCCTTCCCCCAGCTATAACTCTTGCCCTGCGGTGTATACTTATCCCTTTCCATCCTTAACGTAAACGTCACCGAATTGTGGTCACTGTCCCCAAAGTGCTCACCTACCTCCAAATCCAACACCTGGCCTGGTTCATTACCCAAAACCAAATCCAATGTGGCCTCACCTCTTGTTGGCCTGTCAACAAACTGTGTCAGGAAACCCTCCTGCACACACTGAACAAAAAACGACCCATCTAATGTACTCGAACTATATCTTTTCCAGTCAATATTTGGAAAGTTAAAGTCTCCCATAATAACTACCCTGTTACTTTCGCTCATATCCAGGATCATCTTCGCCATCCTTTCCTCTACATCCCTAGAACTATTTGGAGGCCTATAGAAAACTCCCAACAGGGTGACCTCTCCCTTCCTGTTTCTAACCTCAGCCCATACTACCTCGGAAGATGAGTCCCCATCTAGCATCCTCTCCGCCACCGTAATACTGCTCTTGACTAGCAGCGCCACACCTCCCCCTCTTTTGCCTCCTTCCCTGAGCTTACTAAAACACCTAAACCCCGGAACCTGCAACATCCATTCCTGTCCCTGCTCTATCCACGTCTCCGAAATGGCCACAACATCAGTAAGGTACTAGATAATAAACTCAATGTGACTAAGGGGAAGAGTAGACAGGGAAGAGATGATGAACGCAAAGGGACAGGTGGTCTGAGGTGCATTTGTTTCAATGCGAGAAGTGTAGCAGGTAAGGCAGAAGAACTTAGGGCTTGGATTAGTACCTGGGAATATGATGGTATTGGTATTACTGAGACTTGGTTGAGGGAAGGGCAAGACTGGCAACTAAATATCCCAGGGTATAGATGCTTCAGGAGGGATAGAGAGGGAGGTAAAAGGGGTGGAGGAGTTGCATTACTGGTCAGAGATGATATCACAGCTGTGATTAAGGAGGGCACAATGGAGGATTCGAGCACTAAGGCAATATGGGTAGAGTTAAGAAATAGGAAGGGTGCGGTAACATTGTTGGGACTTTACTACAGGCCTCCCAAAAGCAAAGAAGTAGAGGTGCAAATATGTAGACAGATTATAGAAAAATGTAGGAGCAATAGGGTGGTCGTGATGGGAGATTTTCACTTCCCCAACATTGAATGGGACTCATGTAGTGTTGGAGGCATAGATGGAGCAGAATTTGTAAGGAACATCCAGGAGAGTTTTTTAGAGCAGTATGTAAATAGTCCAACTCGGGAAGGGGCCATACTGGACATGGTATTGGGGAATGATCCCGGCCAGGTGGTTGAAGTTTCAGTTGGTGATTACTTTGGGAATAGCAATCACAATTCCGTAAGTTTTAGAATACTCATGGACAAAGACGAGAGTGGTCCTAAAGGAAGAGTGCTAAATTGGGGAAAGGCCAAGTATAACAAATTCAGCAGGAGCTAGGGAATGTGGATTGGGAGCAGCTCTTTAACGGTAAATCCACATTTGAAATTTCCATAATTTACATAAAATTTACAGTGCAGAAGGAGGCCATTCGGCCCATCGAGTCTGCACAGGCTCTTGGAAAGAGCACCCTTACCCAAGGTCAACACCTCCACCCTATGCCCATAACCCAGTAACTCCACCCAACACTAAGGGTAATTTTGGGCACTAAGGGCAATTTATCATGGCCAATCCACCTAACCTGCACATCTTTGGACTGTGGGAGGAAACCGGAGCACCCGGAGGAAACCCACGCACACACGGGGAGGATGTGCAGACTCCGCACAGACAGTGACCCAAGCCGGAATCGAACCTGGGGCCCTGGAGCTGTGAAGCAATTCTGCTATCCACAGTGCTACCGTGCTGCCCCTGTGGGAGTCTTTTAAGGAAAGGTTGATTGAGTGCAGGATAGACATGTCCCTGTGAAAATGAGGGATAGAAATGGTAAGATTAAGGAACCATGGATGACGGGTGGAATTGTGAGACTAGCTAAGATGAAAAAGGAAGCATACATAAGATCTGGGCGACTTAATTCTGATGAAGGTTTGGAGGAATATCGAGAAAGTAGGACAAATCTCAAACGCGCAATAAAGAGGGCTAAAAGGGGTCATGAAATATCTTTGGCTAACAGGATTAAGGAAAATCCCAAAGCCTTTTATTCGTATATAAGGAGCAAGAGGTAACTAGAGAAAGGATTGGCCCACTCAAAGACAAAGGATAGAATGTATGCGTGGAGTCAGAGGAAATGGGTGAGATTCTTAATGAGTACTTTGCATCGATATTCACCAAGGAGAGGGATATGACGGATGTTGAGGCTAGGGATGGATGTTTAAATACTCTAGGTCAAGTCGGCATAAGGAAGGGGGAATTTCTGGGTATTCTAAAAGGCATTAAGGTGGACAAGTCCCCAGGTCCGGATGGGATTTATCCCAGGTTTCTGAGGGAAACGAGGGACAAAATAGCTGGAGCCTTAACAGATATCTTTGCAGCATCCTTGAGCACGGGTGAGGTCCCGGAGGACTGGAGAATTGCTAATGTTGTCCCTTTGTTTAAGAAAGGTAGCAGGGATAATCCAGGGAATTATAGACCTGTGAGCTTGATGTCAGTGGTACGCAAACTGTTGGAGAAGATACTGAGGGATAGGATCTATTCATATTTGGAAGAAAATAGACTTATCAGTGATAGGCAGCATGGTTTTGTGCAGGGAAGGTCATGTCTTACGAACCTAATAGAATTCTTTGAGGAAGTGACAAAGTTAATTGATGAGGGAAGGGCTGTAGATGTCATATACATGGACTTCAGTAAGGCGTTTGATAAAGTTTCCCATGGCAGGTTGATGGAAAAAGTGAAGTCGCATGGGGTTCAGGGTGTACTAGCTAGATGGATAAAGAACTGGCTGGGCAAGAGGAGACAGAGCGTAGTGGTGGAAGGGAGTGTCTCAAAATGGAGAAAGGTGACTAGTGGTGTTCCACAGGGATCCGTGCTCGGACCACTGTTGTTTGTGATATACATAAATGATCTGGACGAAGGTCTGATTCGCAAGTTTGCAGATGATACTAAGATTGGTGGAGTTGCAGATAGCGAGGAGGACTGTCAGAGAATACAGCAAAATACAGATAGATTGGAGTGTTGGGCAGAGAAATGGCAGATGGAGTTCAATCCAGGCAAATGCGAGGTGATGCATTTTGGAAGATTCAATTCAAGAGCGGACTATTCGGTCAATGGAAGAGTCCTGGGGAAAATTGATGTACAGAGAGATCTGGGAGTTCAGGTCCATTGTACCCTGAAGGTGGCAACACAGGTCGATAGAGTGGTCAAGAAGGCATGCAGCATGCTTGCCTTCATCGGACGGGGTATTGAGTACAAGAGTCGGCAGGTCATGTTACAGTTGTATAGGACTTTGGTTAGGCCACATTTGGAATACTGCGTGCAGTTCTGGTCGCCACATTACCAGAAGGATGTGGATGCTTTAGAGAGGGTGCAGAGGAGGTTCACCAGGATGTTGCCTGATATGGAGGGTGCTAGCTATGAAGAAAGGTTGAGTAGATTAGGATTGTTTTCGTTGGAAAGACGGAGGTTGAGGGGGGACCTGATTGAGGCCTACAAAATTATGAGAGGTATGGACAAGGTGGATAGCAACAAGCTTTTTCCAAGAGTGGGGGTGTCAATTACAAGGGGTCACGATTAAGGTGATAGGGGGAAAGTTTAAGGGAGGTGCACGTGGAAAGTTCTTTACGCAGAGGGTGGTGGGGGCCTGGAATGCTTTGCCAGCGGAGGTGGTAGAGGCGGTCACGATAGCATAATTTAAGATGCATCTCGACAGATATATGAATGGGCGGGGAACAGAGGGCAGTAGATATTTGGAAAATAGAGGACAGGTTTAAATAAAGGATCTGGATCGGCGCAGGCTGGGAGGGCTGAAGGGCCTGTTCCTGTGCTGTAATTTTCTTTGTTCTTTGTTCTTGAAATCAGGAATAGTAAGGCGAAAAAGTCACTGATAGGAGTAGTCCATAGGCCACCAAACAGTAACATTATGGTGGGGCAGGCAATAAACAAAGAAATAACTGATGCATGTAGAAATGGTACAGCAGTTATCATGGGGGATTTCAATCTATATGTCGATTGGTTTAACCAGGTCGGTCAAGGCAGCCTTGAGGAGGAGTTTATAGAATGTGTCCGCGATAGTTTCCTCGAACAGTATGTAATGGAACCTATGAGGGAACAAGCGGTCCTAGATCTGGTCCTGTGTAATAAGACAGGATTGATTAATTAGGGATCCTCTCGGAAGGAGCGATCATAATATGGTGGAATTTAAAATACAGATGGAGGGTGAGAAGGTAAAATCAAACACTAGTGGTTTGTGCTTGAACAAAGGAGATTACAATGGGATGAGAGAAGAGCTAGCTAAGGTAGACTGGGAGCAAAGACTTTATGGTGAAACAGTTGAGGAACAGTGGAGAACCTCCCAAGTGATTTTTCACAGTGCTCAGCAAAGGTTTATACCAACAAAAAGGAAGGACGGTAGAAAGAGGGAAAATCGACGTGGATATCTAAGGAAATAAGGGAGAGTATCAAATGGAAGAAAAAAACATACAAAGTGGCAAAGGTTAGTGGGAGACTAGAGGACTGTGAAATCTTTAGGAGGCAACAGAAAGCTACTAAAAAAGCAAGAAAGAAGAGTAAGATAGATTATGAGAGTAAACTTGCTCAAAATATAAAAAAAGATAGTAAATGTTTCTACAAATATATAAAACAAAAAAGAGTGGCTAAGGTAAATATTGGTCCTTTAGAGGATGAGAAGGGAGATTTAATAATGGGAGATGAGGAAATGGCTGAGGAACTGAACAGGTTTTTTGGGTCGGTCTTCACAGTGGAAGACACAAATAACATGCCAGTGACAGATGGAAATGAGGCTATGACAGGTGAGGACCTTGAGAGGATTGTTATCACCAAGGAGGTAGTGATGGGCAAGCTAATGGGGCTAAAGGTAGACAAGTCTCCTGGCCCTGATGGAATGCATCCCAGAGTGCTAAAAGAGATGGCTAGGAAAATTGCAAATGCACTAGTGATAATTTACCAAAATTCACTAGACTCTGGGGTGGTCCCGGCGGATTGGAAATTAGCAAACGTGGCACCACTGTTTAAAAAAGGAGGTAGGCAGAAAGCGGGTAATTATAGGCCAGTGAGCTTAACTTCGGTAGTAGGGAAGATGCTGGAATCTATCATCAAGCCAGAAATAGCGAGGCATCTGGATGGAAATTGTCCCATTGGACAGACGCAGCATGGGTTCATAAAGGGCAGGTCGTGCCTAACTAATTTAGTGGAATTTTTTGAGGACATTAACAGTGCGGTAGATAACGGGGAGCCAATGGATGTGGTATATCTGGATTTCCAGAATGCCTTTGACAAGGTGCCACACAAAAGGTTGCTGCATAAGATAAAGATGCATGGCATTAAGGGGAAAGTAGTAGCATGGATAGAAGATTGGTTAATTAATAGAAAGCAAAGAATGGGGATTAAAGGGCAGCACGGTAGCATAGTGGTTAGCGCAATTGCTTCACAGCTCCAGGATCCCAAGTTCGATTCCCGGCTGGGTCACTGTCTGTGTGGAGTCTGCACGTTCTCCCCGTGTGTGCGTGGGTTTCTTCCGGGTGCTCCGGTTTCCTCCCACAGTCCAAAGATGTGCGGGTTAGGTGGATTGGCCATGCTAAATTGCCCTTAGTGTCCAAAATTGCCCTTAGTGTCCAGAAATTGCCCTTAGTGTGGGGTGGGGTTACTGGGTTATGGGGATAGGGTGGTGTGGGCTTGGGTAGGGTGCTCTTTCCAAGAGCCGGTGCAGACTCGATGGGCCGAATGGCCTCCTTATGCACTGTAAATTCTATGAAATTCTATGAAATTCTCTGGTTGGCAATCAGTAGCTAGTGGTGTCCCTCAGGGATCAGTGTTGGGCCCACAATTGTTCACAATTTACATGGATGATTTGGAGTTGGGGACCAAGGGCAGTGTGTCCAAGTTTGCAGACGACACTAAGATGAGTGGTAAAGCAAAAAGTGCAGAGGATACTGGAAGTCTGCAGAGGGATTTGGATAGTTTAAGTGAATGGGCTAGGGTCTGGCAGAGGGAATACAATGTTGACAAATGTGAGGTTATCCATTTTGGTAGGAATAACAGCAAAAGGGATTATTATTTAAATGATAAAATATTAAAACATGCTGCTGTGCAGAGAGACCTGGGTGCGCTATTGCATGAGTCGCAAAAAGTTAGTTTACAGGTGCAACCGGTGATTAAGAAGGCGAATGGAATTTTGTCCTTCATTGCTCGAGGGATGGAGTTTAAGACTAGGGAGGTTATGCTGCAATTGTATAAGGTGTTAGTGAGGCCACACCTGGAGTATTATGTTTAGTTTTGGTCTCCTTACCTGAGAAAGGACATACTGGTGCTGGAGGGTGTGCAGAGGAGATTCACTAGGTTAATCCCAGAGCTGAGGGGGTTGGGTTATGAGGAGAGGTTGAGTAGACTGGGACTGTACTCATTGGAATTTAGAAGGATGAGGGGGGATCGTATAAAAACATATAAAATTACGACGGGAATATAGGATAGATGCGGGCAGGTTGTTTCCACTGGCGGGTGAAAGCAAAACTAGGGGGCATAGCCTCAAAATAAGGGGAAGTAGATTTAGGACTGAGTTTAGGAGGAACGTCTTCACCCAAAGGGTTGTGAATCTATGGAATTCCTTGCCCAGTGAAGCAGTTGAGGCTCCTTCACTAAATGTTTTTAAGATACTTCCGGTTGCTGCTATGCCTAGGTAGATCGCATGTTCGGCAGCTCCCGCCAGGAACGGACTTTTGGGCTCTTCAGAGGGGCCCCAACGGCAATTGTTCAACGGCTTCCAGTGTGGGAAGGTGACAGCAAGGTTCCCCCAACATTATATGGATTGGACCAGGAGTGGAGCGGTTAAAAAAGTGATCCTGGTGCAGCAGAAAGTCCGAGGGAGGAAAAGCAAGATGGCGGCGGGTGGAGGCCAAGCAGCGTGGGCGCAGTGGTCGCAGGAGCAGCAGGAGTTTCTTAAACGCTGCTTTGCGGAGCTGAGGACAGAAATGCTGGCGCCAATGAAGGCGGCGATTGAGAAGCTAGTGGAGACCCAGAAGGCCCAAGGGGCGGCAATCAGGGAGGAGCGGCAAAAAGCCTCGGAGAACGAGGACGAGATCTTGGGCCTGGCGGTGAAGGTGGAGGCGCACGAGGCGCTGCACAAGATGTGGGCGTTGCCCTTGGTCCCCAACTCTGGAGAATAGGTCGGGGAGGAAGAATCTTCGGATTCTGGGTCTCCCTGATGGAGTGGAGGGGTCCGATGCCGGGGCATATATGAGCACAATGCTCAATTCGCTGATGGGCGCGGGAGCTTTCCCGAGGCCCCTGGAACTGGATGGGGCTCATCGGGCCCTAGCAAGGAGACCCAAGACCAACGAGCCGCGAAGGGCTGTAGTGGTGAGGTTCCACCGCTTTGTGGACAGAGAGTGTGTCCTGAGATGGGCCAAAAAATAGCGGAGCAGCAGGTGGGAGAACACGGAAATCCGAATTTACCAGGACTGGAGTGCGGAGGTGGCTAAGAAGAGGGCTGGTTTTAACCGGGCTAAGGCGGTGCTCCATCGGAAGGGGGTGAAGTTCGGGATGCTGTAGCCAGCACGATTGTGGGTCACGTTCCAGGATCGGCACCACTATTTTGAAACGCCTGATGAGGCTTGGAGCTTTATACGGACTGAAAAGTTGGACTCAAACTGAGGGTTTGTCGTGGGGGGATGTTTACTGTGTTTACCGCGTTTGGGGAATGTTCTTTTTGTTTTGGTGCTGGGTGGGGATGGCTTTGATGTGGGGGCTGTGGGAGAGTGTGGGCGTCGGTGTTGGAGGGGTAGGGCCCCGCGGAGGAAGAGGGGGAGTGGAGGCCCGGGGATGGGGAGTTGGGGTAAGGCCGCAAAAAGGAGCCTCGCCAGAGGGGGCAGGGCCGGCTCAGGAAAGCGCGGGCTTTTTCCTGTGTTCGGGCAGGATGGGGGCGGGGCCGGGGGGGGGGGGGGGGGAGGGGGGGGGGAGGCGGTGCTGGAGAGGAGCGCACACTGACTGCCAGGGAGGGGGGATTCTCACACTGGAGGGGTTGATGGAATGGCGGGAGAGACCGGGGTCAGCAGGAGTCAGCTGACTTACGGGAGTGTCATGGGGGAGCAAAATGGCTAGATGAGGGTTGCTGCTGCATTGGCCGAAGGGGAGCTGGAAGTAGGAGAGGTGGTCGGGGCGTGTGTCCGCCGCCTGGGGAACTGGAGGGTGCGGGAGGCGCGGGCACGTGGCCGGCCTAGAAAAGGAGATGGCTAGTCGGCGAGGGGGTGGGGGGGGGAGGGGGGGGGGAGTGGCCCCCCGATCCGGCTGATAACTTGGAATGTGAGGGGGCCTGGTGCAGGTGCATGTGAGGTGCAGGTGGGGGCAAGAGGGCCCGGGTGTTCGCGCACTTAAAGGGACTGAAGGCAGACGTGGTCATGCTCCAGGAGACACATCTGAAGGTGGCAGATCAGGTTAGGCTGAGAAAGGGATGGGTAGGACAGGTGTTCCATTCAGGGCTGGATGCGAAGAACAGAGGGGTTGCAATACTGGTGGGGAAGCAGGTGTCGTTCGAGGCACTGAATATTGCAGTGGATAATGGAGGTTGATATGTGATGGTGAGCGGTAGGTTGCAGGGGGTGCGGGTGGTACTGGTGAACGTATACGCCCCGAATTGGGATGATGCCGGATTTATGAAACGCATGCTGGGTCAGATTCCGGATCTGGAGGCAGGGAGCTTGATAATGAAGGGGGACTTCAACACGGTGCTGGACCCAGCACTGGACCGCTCTAGGTCCAGGACGGGTAAGAGGCCGGCTGCGGCCAAGGTGCTCAGGGGGTTTATGGACCAGATGGGGGGAATGGATCCATGGAGGTACGCCAGGCCGCTGGCCAGGGAATTTTCATACTTTTTTCACGTCCATAGAGCCTACTCCCGGATAGATTTTTAAATTTTGAGTAGGGCGCTAATCCCGAAAGTGGAGGGAACGGAATATTCGGCCATAGCCATCTCGGACCACGCCCCGCATTGGATGGAGCTGGAGTTGGGGGAGGAGAGGGACCAGCGCCCGCTGTGGCGCCTTGATGTGGGACTGTTGGCGGATGAGGGGGTGAGCGGGCGGGTGCGGGGGTGTATTGAAAGATACTTGGAGGCCAACGACAACAGGGAGGTGCAGGTGGGGGTAGTCTGGGAGGCGCTGAAGGCGGTGGTCAGGGGAGAGTTCACCTCCATCAGGGCCCACAGGGAGAAGAGAGAGAGGAGGGAGAGGTTGGTGGGGGAGATTTTAAGGGTGGACAGGAGGTATGCAGAGGCCCCCGAGGAGGGACTACTCCGGGAGCGGCGGAACCTCCAGGCGGAATTCGACCTGATGACCATGGGGAAAGCAGAGGCACAGTGGAGGAAAGCGCAAGGGGCGGAGTATGAGTATGGGGAGAAGGCGAGTCGGATGCTGGCACATCAGCTTCGTAAGAGGGAGGCAGCGAGGGAGATTGGTGGAGTTAGGGATAGAGGGGGGAATACGGTGCGGAGTGCGGTGAGAATAAACGGGTATTTAGGGACTTCTATGGGGATCTGTACAGGTCTGAGCCCCCAGCGGGGGAGGAGGGGATGCGACGATTCCTAGATCAGCTGAGGTTCCTGAGGGTGGAGGAGGAGGAGGTGGCTGGTTTGGGGGCGCCGATTGGGCTGGAGGAGCTGGTTAAAGGATTGGGGAGCATGCAGGCGGGGAAGGCCCCGGGGCCGGATGGGTTCCCGGTTGAATTTTACAGGAAATACGTGGACCTGCTGGGCCCGTTGCTAGTGAGGACTTTTAATAAGGCGAGGGAGGGGGGGGGACCTTGCCCCCGACAATGTCCAGGGCGCTGATTTATTTGATCTTGAAGCGGGACAAGGATCCATTGCATTATGGATCGAAGAGACCGATCTCGCTCCTCAATGTGGATGCTAAGTTGCTGGCGAAGGTGCTGGCTACGAGAATTGAGGAGTGTGTCCCGGGTGTGATTCATGAGGACCAGACGGGATTTGTAAAGGGCAGACAGCTAAACACTAATGTGCGGAGGCTCCTCAATGTGATTATGATGCCCTCGGTGGAGGGGGAAGCGGAGGTAGTGGCAGCTATGGACGCGGAGAAGGCCTTTGATCGGGTGGAGTGGGAGTATCCTTGGGAAGTGTTGCGGAGGTTTGGGTTCGGGGAGGGGTTCATCAGTTGGGTCAGGCTGCTATATAGAGCCCCGGTGGCGAGTGTGGCTACAAACCGGCGGAGGTCGGAGTACTTTCGGCTGTACCGGGGGACGAGACAGGGGCGCCCCTTGTCCCCCTTGTTTGCACTGGCAATTGAGCCGTTGGCAGTGGCACTGAGGGAGTCCAGGAAATGGAGGGGACTGGTCCGGGGGGGGGAGGAACACCGGGTGTCGCTGTATGCCGATGACCTGTTGCTGTATGTGGCGGATCCAATGGAGGGGATGGCGGAGGTCATGCGGATCCTTAGGGAGTTTGGGGACTTTTCGGGGTATAAAATCAACGTAGGGAAGAGTGAGCTCTTTGTGGTGCATTCAGGGGACCAGGGAAGGGGGACAGACGAGCTACCGCTGAAGAGGGCGGAAAGGAGCTTTCGTACCTAGGGATCCAAGTAGCTAGGAGTTGGGGGGCCCTGCATAAGCTCAATTTGACGCGGTTGGTGGAGCAGATGGAGGAGGATTTTAAAAGATGGGACATGCTGCCACTCTCACTAGCGGGTAGGGTGCAGTCGGTCAAAATGACGGTCCTCCCGAGGTTTCTCTTTGTGTTCCAGTGCCTTCCCATTATGATTCCCAAGGCCTTTTTCAAACAGGTAAGCAGGAGCATCATGGGATTTGTGTGGGCAAATAAGACCCCGAGGGTAAAGAGGGTGTTTCTGGAGCGTAGCAGGGACAGGGGGGAGCTGGCGCTGCCGAATTTGTGTGGCTATTATTGGGCAGCCAATGTGGCGATGATCCGTAAGTGGGTAATGGAGCGAGAGGCGGCAGCGTGGAAAAGGTTGGAGATGGCGTCCTGTGTTGTCACGAGCCTGAGGGCGCTGGTGACGGCACCGCTGCCTCTCTCGCCGACAAGGTACACCACAAGTTCGGTGGTGGCGGCGACGCTGAAGATCTGGGGGCAGTGGAGGCGACACAGGGGCGAGGTGGGAGCCTCGGTGTGGTCCTCGATTCGGGAGAACCATCGGTTCGTCCCGGGAAGGATGGATGAGTGGTTTCGGAGCTGGCATCGGGCAGGGATTAGAAGAATGGGGGACCTGTTCATCGATGGGACGTTTGCGAGCCTAGGGGCGCTGGAGGAGAAGTTTGGGCTACCCCCGGGAAACGCTTTCAGGTACATGCAAGTGAGGGCGTTTGTGAGGCGGCAGGTGAGGGAATTCTCACTGCTTCCGGCACGTGGGATTCAGGACAGGGTGATTTCGGGTATATGGGTTGGAGAAGGCAAGGTTTCGGCGATTTACCAGGAGCTGAAGGAAGAGGATGAGGCCTCGGTGGAGGAGTTAAAGGGCAAGTGAGAGGAGAAGCTTGGGGAGGAGATAGATGAGGGTCTGTGGGCTGATGCCCTGAGTAGGGTTAATTCTTCCTCCTCTTGCGCCAGGCTCAGCCTAATACAGTTCAAAGTTACTCACAGAGCGCATATGACAGGGGTGAGGTTGAGTAGGTTCTTTGGAGTGGAGGATAGATGTGGGAGGTGCTCGGGAAGCCCGACAAATCCCGTCCATATGTTCTGGTCGTGCCCGGCGCTGGATGGGTGTTTGAGGGGTTTTGCGAGGACTATGTCCAAGGTGGTGAACACCCGGGTCAAGCCGAGTTGGGGGTTGGCACTATTTGGGGTAACGGACGAGCCGGGAGTGCAGGAGGCGAAAGAGGCCGGTATTCTGGCCTTTGCGTTCCTGGTAGCCCGGCGGAGGATCTTGCTATTATGGAAGGACGCGAAGCCCCCCAGTGTGGAAGCTTGGATCAATGACATGGCAGGGTTCATCAAACTGGAGAGGATAAAGTTTGCCTTGCGAGGGTCTGTGCAGGGGTACCTCAGGCGGTGGCAACCGTTCCTAGACTATCTCGCGGAGCGTTAGGAGGAGGTCAGCAGCAGCAGCACAGCCCAAGGGCGGGGGGGGGGGGGGGGGGGGGGGAGGAGGGAGGAGGGGTTTCTTTTGGGGTGGCGTTTGGGTGAAGGTTTTTTTTTTCCCTATTTGTGTTTTTAAATGTTATAGGGGGGTTATTGTATTTGGGGGAAATCCACTGTATAATTTCTGCTTGTGTTCTTGTTTCTTTTGTCTGGTTAGGGAGGGGGTTCTGTTGAAAATTTGTTTAAAAATTTGAATAAATATATATATTTTTTTAATGTTTTTAAGATGAAGATAGATAGTTTTTTGAAGAATAAAGGGATTAAGGGTTATGGTGTTCGGGCCGGAAAGTGGAGCTGAGTCCACAAAAGATCAGCCATGATCTCATTGAATGGTGGAGCAGGCTCGAGGGGCCAGATGGCCTACTCCTGCTCCTAGTTCTTATGTTCTTATTATGAATTACTGGAGTCAGGGAGGGTCCCAGAGGATTGGAAAATGTCTGTTTAAGAAGGGAGGAAGGCAGAAGACAGGAAATTATAGGCCGGTTAACCTGACTTCGGTCATTGGTGAGACATTAGAGTCTATTATTAAAGATGAGATTACGGAGTACTTGGAAGTGCGTGGTAAAATAGGACTGAGTCAGCACGGCTTCGTCAAGGGGAGGTCGTGTCTGACAAATCTGTTAGAGTTCTTTGAGGAGGTAACAAGGACGTTAGACAAAGGAGAGCCGGTGGACATAATCTATTTGGATTTCCAGAAGACCTTTGACAAGGTGCCATACAGGAGGCTGCGAAATATGATAAGAGCCCATGGTGTTAGGGAAATGGAATGCAATGGATAGAGGATTGGTGGACTGGAGGAAGGAACTGAAGGCACTGTTGCTAAATTTGCCAATGATACAAAGATCTGTAGAGGGACAGGTAGTATTGAGGAAGCAAGGGGGCTGCAGAAGGACTTGGACAGGCTAGGAGAGTGGGCAATGAAGTGGCAAATGGAATACAAGGTGGAAAAGTGTGAGGTTATGCACTTTGGAAGGAGGAATCTAGGCATAGACTATTTTCTAAATGGGGAAATGTTTCGGAAAGCAGAAGCACAAAGGGACTTGGGAGTCCTTGTTCACGATTCTATTCAGGTTAATGTGCAGGTTCAGTCGGCAGTTAAGGCAAATGCAATGTTAGCATTCATGTCGAGAGAGCTAGAATACAAGACCAGGGATGTACTTCTGAGGCTGTATAAGACTCTGGTCAGACCCCATTTGGAGTATTGTGAGCAGTTTTGGGCCCCGTATCTAAGGAAGGATGTGCTGGCCTTGGAAAGGGTCCAGAGGAGGTTCACAAGAATGATCCCTGGAATGAAGAACTTGTCGTCTGAGGAACGGTTGAGGACTCTGGGTCTGTACTCGTCGGAGTTCAGAAGGATGAGGGGGGATCTTATTGAAACTTACAGGATACTGCGAAGCCTGGATAGAGTAGATGTGGAGAGGATGTTTCCACTTGTAGGAAAAATTAGAAGCAGAGGACACAATCTCAGACTAAACGGACGATCCTTTAAAACAGAGATGAGGAGGAATTTCTTCAGCCAGAGGGTGGTGAATCTGTGGAACTCTTTGCCGCAGAAGGCTGTGGAGGCCAAATCACTGAGTGTCTTTAAGACAGCGATAGATCGGTTCCTGATTAATAAGGGGATCAGGAGTTATGGGGAGAAGGCAGGAGATTGGGGATGAGAAAAATATCAGGCATGATTGAATGGCGGAGCAGATTCGATGGGCCGAGTGGCCTAATTCTGCTCCTATATCTTATAGTGTTATGGGACTCCTGTGAATATTATACAGGCCAATCGAATGCAGACTTGGCAGTCCCACGTAATGATCACAGCATTTTCCGTGACAACTTCAAATACCACTATCAAGCATTGCCATCTCTCGGAATTTGCACAATTTCCTCCATCTTAAGGAAGAGGAATTAATCATTGAGGTTTAATGGTTGGTGGGCCTGACGGAGGTTAACCTGTGTGCCAGCTCTTCACTGGAAAATTTCGCAACTGGTCCGACAGCATTGTCACTCTCCAAAACATTATTTACTTCTCATGTTTATCGCCACTTCCATCAAAATACCCAACTTCTATGTCTCAATGAATCCCTGTGGTGAAAATTAAGTAATAAGTGAGTGAAAATTAGGGATAGTCTTTAAGGGACAGAGACGTGAGCACACAGGTACCTCCGACTGCAGTGACTGACACACAGGATTCTGTCCACACAATGTGGAAAAATTAACACAGGTAACTTCCATCAGAAATCAGGAAGTCCGCTCCCTCAGTGCTGACCCTCTGACAGTGCAGCACTCCCTCAGTGCTGACCCTCTGACAGTGCAGCACTCCCTCAGTACTGACCCTCTGACAGTGCGGCACTCCCTCAGTACTGACCCTCTGGCAATGCGGCACTCCCTCAGTATTGACCCTCTGACAGTGCAGCACTCCCTCAGTCCTGACCCTCTGACAGTGCAGCACTCCCTCAGTACTGACCCACTGACAGTGCGGCATTCCCTCAGTACTGACCCTCTGACAGTGCAGCACTCCCTCAGTACTGACCCTCTGACAGTGCAGCACTCCCTCAGTCCTGACCCTCTGATAGTGCAGCACTCCCTCAGTACTGACCCGCTGACAGTGCGGCACTCCCTCAGTACTGACCCTCTGACAGTGCAGCACTCCCTCAGTACTGACCCTCTGACAGTGCAGCACTCCCTCAGGACTGACCCTCTGGCAATGCGGCACTCCCTCAGTATTGACCCTCTGACAGCACAACACTCCCTCAGTTCTGATCCTCTGACAATGCGGCGCTCCCTCAGTCCTGACCCTCTGACAGTGCAGCACCCCCTCAGTACTGACCCTCTGACAGTGCGGCACTCCCTCAGTACTGACCCTCTGACAGTGCAGCACTTCCTCAGTACTGACCCTCTGACAGTGCGGCACTCCCTCAGTACTGACCCTCTGACAGTGCAGCACTTCCTCAGTACTGACCCTCTGACAGAGCAGCACTCCCTCAGTGCTGATCCTCTGATAGTGCAGCACTCCCTCAGTATCTATCCTCTGGCAATGCGGCACTCCCTCAGTACTGACCCTCTGATAGTGCAGCACTCCCTCAGTGCTGATCCCCTGACAGTGCGGCACTCCCTCAGTACTGACCCTCTGACAGTGCAGCACCCCCTCAGTACTGACCCTCTGACAGTGCAGCACTTCCTCAGTACTGACCCTCTGACAGTGCAGCACTCCCTCAGTGCTGACCCTCTGATAGTGCAGCACTCCCTCAGTGCTGATCCCCTGACAGTGCGGCACTCCCTCAGTACTGACCCTCTGATAGTGCAGCACTCCCTCACTACTGACTCTCTGACAGTACAGCACTCCCTCAGTACTGACCCTCTGACAGTGCAGCACTCCCTCAGTGCTGACAGTGCGGCACTCCCTCAGTACTGACCCTCTGACAGTGCAGCACTCCCTCAGTACTGATCCTCTGACAATGCGGCACTCCCTCAGTACTGACCCTCTGACAGTGCAGCACCCCCTCAGTACTGACCCTCTAACAGTGCAGCACTCCCTCAGTACTGATCCTCTGACAATGCGGCACTCCCTCAGTACTGACCCTCTGACAGTGCAGCACCCTCTCAGTACTGACCCTCTGACAGTGCAGCACTTCCTCAGTACTGACCCTCTGACAGTGCAGCACTCCCTCAGCGCTGACCCTCTGATAGTGCGGCACTCCCTCACTTCTGATCCTCTGACAGTGCAGCACTCCCTCAGTCCTGACCCTCTGACAGTGCAGCACTCCCTCAGTACTGACCCTCTGACAGTGCAGCGCTGCCTCAGTACTGACCCTCCGACAGTGCAGCAATCCCTCTGTACAGACCCTTTGACAGTGCAGCACTCCCTCAGTACTGACCCTCTGACAGTGCAGCACTCCCTCAGTACTGACCCTCCGACAGTGCAGCAATCCCTCTGTACTGACCCTCTGACAGTGCAGCACTCCCTCAGTACTGACCCTCTGACAGTGCAGCACTCTCTCAGTAGTGACCCTCTGACAGTGCAGCGCTCCCTCAGTACTGACCCTCTGGCAGTGCGGCACTCCCTCAGTACTGACCCTCTGACAGTGCAGTGCTCCCTCGGCACTGACCCTCTGACAGTGCAGCATTCCCTCAGTACTGACCCTCTGACAGTGCAGCACTCCCTCATACTGACCCTCTTGACAGTGCAGTGCTCCCTCGGCACTGACCCTCTGACAGTGCAGCATTCCCTCAGTACTGACCCTCTGACAGTGCGACACTCCCTCAGTACTGACCCTCTGGCAGTGCGGCACTCCCTCAGTACTGACCCTCTGACAGTGCAGTGCTCCCTCGGCACTGACCCTCTGACAGTGCAGCATTCCCTCAGTACTGACCCTCTGACAGTATGACACTCCCTCAGTACTGACCCTCTGACAGTGCGGCACTCCCTCAGTACTGACCCTCTGACAGCACAACACTCCCTCAGTACTGATCCTCTGACAATGCGGCACTCCCTCAGTACTGACCCTCTGACAGTGCAGCACCCCCTCAGTACTGACCCTCTGACAGTTCGGCACTCCCTCAGTACTGACCCTCTGACAGTGCAGCACTTCCTCAGTACTGACCCTCTGACAGTGCAGCACTCCCTCAGTGCTAACCCGCTGATAGTGCAGCACTCCATCAGTGCTGATCCCCTGTCAGTGCGGCACTCCCTCAGTACTGACCCTCTGATAGTGCAGCAATCCCTCACTACTGACTCTCTGACAGTACAGCACTCCCTCAGTACTGACCCTCTGACAGTGCGGCACTCCCTCAGTTCTGACCCTCTGACAGTGCGGCACTCCCTCAGTTCTGACCCTCTGACAGTGCAGCACTCCCTCAGTCCTGACCGTCTGACAGTGCAGCACGCCCTCAGTACTGACTCTCTGATAGTGCAGCACTCCCTCAGTACTGACCCTCTGATAGTGCAGCACACCCTCAGTCCTGACCCTCTGATAGTGCAGCACTCCCTCAGTACTGACTCTCTGATAGTGCAGCACTCCCTCAGTACTGACTCTCTGACAGTGCGGCACTCCCTCAGTACTGACCCTCTGATAGTGCAGCACTCCCTCAGTACTGACTCTCTGACAGTACAGCACACCCTCAGTACTGACCCTCTGACAGTGCAGTGCTGCCTCAGTACTGACCCTCCGACAGTGCAGCAATCCCTCTGTACTGACCCTCTGACAGTGCAGCACTCCCTCAGTACTGACCCTCTGACAGTGCAGCACTCCCTCAGTAGTGACCCTCTGACAGTGCAGCGCTCCCTCAGTACTGACCCTCTGACAGTGCAGCACTCCCTCAGCAGTGACCCTCTGGCAGTGCAGCACTCCCTCATACTGACCCTCTGACAGTGCAGTGCTCCCTCGGCACTGACCCTCTGACAGTGCAGCATTCCCTCAGTACTGACCCTCTGACAGTGCGACACTCCCTTAGTACTGACCCTCTGGCAGTGCGGCACTCCCTCAGTACTGACCCTCTGACAGTGCAGTGCTCCCTCGGCACTGACCCTCTGACAGTGCAGCATTCCCTCAGTACTGACCCTCTGACAGTGCAGCATTCCCTCAGTACTGACCCTCTGACAGTGCGACACTCCCTCAGTGCTGACCCTCTGACAGTGCGGCACTCCCTCAGTACTGACCCTCTGACAGTGCGGCACTCCCTCAGTACTGACCCCCTGACAGTGCGGCACTCCCTCAGTACTGACCCTCTGACAGTGCAGCACTCCCTCAGTACTGACCCTCTGACAGTGCGGCACTCCCTCAGTACTGACCCTCTGACAGTGCGGCACTCCCTCAGTACTGACCCCCTGACAGTGCGGCACTCCCTCAGTACTGACCCTCTGACAATGCAGCATTCCCTCAGTACTGACCCTCTGACAGTGCGGCACTCCCTCAATACTGACACTTAAATGTTAAATGAGATAACGTGCTTAGCCTGCTCGAACGTGATACGGACACAGCAGCCGCTGACCTCCAATGAAACCAAACTGACATGGTGTTTGCGTAATATAGTAACGTAACCGATTCGGTGAGAATGATGACTGTTCTCCGCTTTCAGTAACTATGGTCCTGTCTTTCACGCTGATCTTCCTGTTGGATTGTTTGTGTGACAGCTGCTTCACACTGTTGCTGCAATGATGAGGGGTGGCTGAAAAGGTGAACTTGTGAAGTAACAATCCAATATGTGATGAAATCGGCCACGGAAACACAACAAGAATGACTGCCAAGAACAAGCGGAGAGGAAAAAAACATCTTCGGTCCAATTGTGAAACAGTCAAATGCAGTGTCAACCTGCATCCTGCGGCTGTGAGACAGAAGGTCACAGAGAGAATGGCTGGTCGGATATCGTGCCGTTTGCAAACTCTTCTTTTATACATTCGGAGTGCCCAATTCCATTTTTCCCAATTATGGGGCAATTTAGCGCGGCCAATCCACCTACCCTGAACGTCTTTGGGTTGTGGGAGTGAGGCCCACGCAGACACGGGGAGAATGTGCAAACTCCACACGGACAGTGGCCCAGAGCCGGGATTCGAACCCGTGTCCTCGGCGCCGTGAGGCAGCAGTGCTAACCACTGCGCCGCCCTGCTGCCCCCTCCGTTTGCAAACTCAGTGCGCCCCACAAACATTCGCAGCCGGCAAGTATTTTTAAGGGTGGCCATTATTGCGGAGGTTTCATGCTGCATTTGGCGGCATCCGTACCGACCCCCCACCCCGGGCCACAGGCGCTACATCCGCTATGCGGCTAAACTATGCGCTGTGCGGATTACCAGCCTGTAAATCCGCCCAGTAATTCCGAAGGCAGGTGGTTAGGAGAGGGAGCGTTTCCTGGTCAGCCGGCCTGCAGGAGGCGACGGCAAGCCACCACGTGGCCCAGCGTATTTGTGGACCAGTCGAGAGGAGGTCGAGGGTCGCTGAGGTCGTCTTGGGGCCCAGTCTGCGGGGGTGTCATGGCTGTAATGTAGGAAACATCGCAGCTGCTTGATACACAGTAAGATCCCACAAATGGCAATGTCATGATGACTGGGACCAGCTGTTCTTCAGTCATGTGGAGTAAGGAATTGGAATTCAGGAGCAGTGTGGGGATAACTCAGCTGATCCTCTCTGAAACAGTGGCGAGACTGTTTTTACATTCACCTGAGAGGAGAGACAACTGAAACAACGGACGGGATTCTCCGGACCGCCAGTCGCCTATTTCTCAACCACGGCCGATCGCTGGAGCCTCGTTCCATCTTCCCGCAGATTGTCAATGGGATTTCCCATTGGATCCACCCCCCACCCCCATGGAACCTGCTGACAGGGGTCCTCTCCCGGTGAGAAAACTGAATCGCAAAAAACAGAGAATGCAGCCCAACATCGCCCTTCAAAAACAGCACCTCCAACAGTGCGGCACTCCCTCAGTACTGACCCTCTGACAGTGAGGCACTCCCTCAGCACTGACCCTCTGACAGTGCGGAACTCCCTCGGTACTGACCCCCTGACAGTGCTGCACTCCCTCAGCACTGACCCTCTAACAGTGCGGCACTCCCTCGGTACTGACCCTCTGACAGTGCTGCACTCCCTCAGTACTGACCCTCTGACAGTACAGCACTCCCTCAGTACTGACCCTCTGACAGTGCGGCACTCCCTCAGTACTGACCCTCTGACAGTGCAGCATTCCCTAAGTACTGACCCTCTGACAGTGCAGCGCTCCCTCAGTACTGACCCTCTGACAGTGCGGCACTCCCTCAGTACTGACCCTCGGACAGTGCAGCACTCCCTCAGTACTGACCCTCTGACAGTGCGGCACTCCCTCAGTACTGACCCTCTGACAGTGCTGCACTCCCTCAGTACTGACCCTCTGACAGTGCAGCACTCCCTCAGTACTGACCGTCTGACAGTGCGGCACTCCCTCAGTACTGACACTCTGACAGTGCGGCACTCCCTCAGTACTGACCCTCTGACAGTGCGGCACTCCCTCAGTACTGACCCTCTGACAGTGCGGCACTCCCTCAGTACTGACCCTCTGACCATGCAGCACTCCCTCATACTGACCCTCTGACAGTGCAGCGCTCCCTCAGTACTGATCCTCTGACAGTGCGGCACTCCCTCAGAACTGACTGTCTGACAGTGCTGCACTCCCTCAGCACTGACCCTCTGACAGTGCGGCACTCCTTCAGAACTGACCGTCTGACAGTGCTGCACTCCCTCAGCACTGACCCTCTGACAGTGCGGCACTCCCTCAGTACTGACCCTCTGACAGTGCGGCACTCCCTCAGTACTGACCCTCTGACAGTGCGGCACTCCCTCAGAACTGACCGTCTGACAGTGCTGCACTCACTCAGCATTGACCCTCTGACAGTGCAGCACTCCGTCAGTACTGACCCTCTGACAGTGCAGCACTCCCTCAGTACTGACCCCCTGACAGTGCGGCACTCCCTCAGTACTGACCCTCTGACAGTGCGGCACTCCCTCAGTACTGACCCTCTGACAGTGCAGCACTCCGTCAGAACTGACCCTCTGACAGTGCAGCACTCCCTCAGTACTGACCCTCTGACAGTGCTGCACTCCCTCAGTACTGACCCTCTGACAGTGCGGCACTCCCTCAGTACTGACCCTCTGACAGTGCAGCACTCCCTCAGTACTGACCCTCTGACAGTGCGCACTCCCTCAGTACTGTCCCTCTGACAGTGCAGCACTCCCTCAGTACTGACCCTCTGACAGTGCGGCACTCCCTCAGTACTGACCCTCTGACAGTGCGGCACTCCCTCAGTACTGACCCTCTGACAGTGCAGCACTCCCTCAGTACTGACCCTCTGACAGTGCGGCACTCCCTCAGTACTGACCCTCTGACAGTGCAGCACTCCCTCAGTACTGACCCTCTGACAGTGCAGCACTCCCTCAGTACTGACCCTCTGACAGTGCGGCACTCCCCCAGTACTGACCCTCTGACAGTGCAGCACTCCCCCCAGTACTGACCCTCTGACAGTGCAGCACTCCCTCAGTACTGACCCTCTGACAGTGCAGCACTCCCTCAGTACTGACCCTCTGACAGTGCAGCACTCCCTCAGTACTGAGCCTCTGACAGTGCAGCACTCCCTCAGTACTGACCCTCTGACAGTGCAGCACTCCCTCAGTACTGAGCCTCTGACAGTGCTGCACTCCCTCAGTACTGACCCTCTGACAGTGCGGCACTCCCTCAGTACTGAGCCTCTGACAGTGCAGCACTCCCTCAGTACTGACCCTCTGACAGTGCAGCACTCCCTCAGTACTGACCCTCTGACAGTGCAGCACTCCCTCAGTACTGAGCCTCTGACAGTGCAGCACTCCCTCAGTACTGACCCTCTGACAGTGCAGCACTCCCTCAGTACTGAGCCTCTGACAGTGCAGCACTCCCTCAGTACTGACCCTCTGACAGTGCGGCACTCCCTCAGTACTGACCCTCTGACAGTGCGGCACTCCCTCAGTACTGACCCTCTGACAGTGCAGCACTCCCTCAGTACTGACCCTCTGACAGTGCGGCACTCCCTCAGTACTGACCCTCTGACAGTGCAGCACTCCCTCAGTACTGACCCTCTGACAGTGCAGCACTCCCTCAGTACTGACCCTCTGACAGTGCGGCACTCCCCCAGTACTGACCCTCTGACAGTGCAGCACTCCCCCAGTACTGACCCTCTGACAGTGCAGCACTCCCTCAGTACTGACCCTCTGACAGTGCAGCACTCCCTCAGTACTGACCCTCTGACAGTGCAGCACTCCCTCAGTACTGAGCCTCTGACAGTGCAGCACTCCCTCAGTACTGACCCTCTGACAGTGCAGCACTCCCTCAGTACTGAGCCTCTGACAGTGCTGCACTCCCTCAGTACTGACCCTCTGACAGTGCGGCACTCCCTCAGTACTGAGCCTCTGACAGTGCAGCACTCCCTCAGTACTGACCCTCTGACAGTGCAGCACTCCCTCAGTACTGACCCTCTGACAGTGCAGCACTCCCTCAGTACTGAGCCTCTGACAGTGCAGCACTCCCTCAGTACTGACCCTCTGACAGTGCGGCACTCCCCCAGTACTGACCCTCTGACAGTGCAGCACTCCCTCAGTACTGAGCCTCTGACAGTGCAGCACTCCCTCAGTACTGACCCTCTGACAGTGCAGCACTCCCTCAGTACTGAGCCTCTGACAGTGCTGCACTCCCTCAGTACTGACGATCTGACAGTGCTGCACTCCCTCAGTACTGACCCTCTGACAGTGCGGCACTCCCTCACAGCCCCACAATAATGTGATTTCTTGATCAATAAGGGGATCAGGGGTTATGGGGAGAAGGCAGGAGAATGGGGATGAGAGAAATATCAGCCATGATTGAATGGCGGAGCAGACTCGATGGGCCGAGTGGCCTAATTCTGCTCCTATAGCTTATGTTGTTATGGTTATGGAGCCTGAGTGCCGTGATCTGCCCCACTGCTGCCAACATCTGTTTACAGACATCAGGAAATGTTGCAACTCAGTCTTCGGAGTCAGTCTGATTGGTTTTTTAAAAATATTTTTATTGCGTTTTCATATTTTGTATCCAGCAATTTATAAAGCAACACTCAGCCATTCCATATCCTCACCGCAGCAGCGCATCTCAACAACAACTGTGGCCCTGACTCCCCCCCCCCCTTTAACAGATGGTTTTTCTGACGTATTTGGTATTCTTCAACATGCCCAAAGCACAGATTGACAGACACTTGTGTCCAGTTTGATTCGGACATTAGTTGGCCTACGAGTGTGTCCTCTGCAACTTTTGTCCTTCCGTGGCTAGTCCCGTATCTCCCCCCCCCCCCGCCCACCCCCCACTTTATTGGTCACTGGCGACGAACAGGTCTTGATACAAGTTGGCAACCAGCTTGCCGCCCCCGGGAAACCCTCTTCCGACCCCCCGGATGGCAAATTTTATTTTCTCCGGCCTGTGAAATTCTGCCAGGTCGGCCAACCATTTTGCAGCTTCGGGTGGCGCCGCCGATCGCCAGCCGGGCAGGAGTCTCCAGCGGCCGAGCAGCGAGGCGAAGGCCAGGACGTCGCCCCCCCCCCCCCCCCCACCCCCCACCCCCATCCCCATGGAGGAACTCAGGCCGATCTGATCGCCCGAAGGTTGCCACTTTTGGGCGAGGCTCCACCCTTCACCCCCACAACCCTGCACATGGCCTCAAGGAAGGACGTCCAGTGCCCAACAGGTCTGGGGCAGGACTAAAGTGTGGTTGGCCGGGCCTCCCAGCCACCGTTCGAATGTGTCCTCCGCCTTCGGGGAGAACCTGCTCGTTCGAGTTCTTGCTCGGTGCGCGCTCTGAGTGCCCTTTATCTGTGTTAGGTTCAGCCCCCCTGTGCGCGCGAAGGTGAAGTTTGCACAGTTCAGCACTTTGAGCCAGAGTCCTGACCCTATCTCCATGCCTCGTTCCTCCACCCATTATTTCCGTGTCCCATCCAGCAGTGAGCGTACCTCCTCCAACAGTCTCCCAAACATGCCGGCCTCCTCATCCTGTCTCCAACGTCTGAAGGAGGCGCCCATCGTTGCCGGAGTGAAGCAATAGTTGTTGCCGATGGGGCCACGGTGGACATTTTGGTTAGGCGAAGTGCTGCCTCATTGGCACCATGTCCGGAGCCCTACCCCTGGTCTTTTTGAGTATCTGGCCAGCCCCCACTCGTGGTGGGCTTTTTCGTGGCCTTTTGCCCCGGTTTGTAGCAGGAATTGTGGAGGGAAAACGGTGTCGAGGTGAGAGCAGATCGACCCCCTCGTTCATGGAGCTGCGGACCAGAAGTGCCCGGAAATAAGCAAACCAGTTGGCTGAGGCGGGTGAGGAACTGGCGGATGATGGCGGATGGCAGGGCAAGGGTCTGGCCCTGCCGGCCCAGTGGTCAATGGAGCAGTGGTGAGCCTCTTGAACGAGAGGTTTACCCAATAGCGGAAGGAGAGTGTGGAGGACCTGGCCCGGGCGGTGGACCCGATCAAGGCGGTGGTTGACCACGTGGAGACGAGACTGGCTGCCCAGGGACAGGCGATCCAGAGGTTAGAGGAGTTGGCGGGGGAACAGGAGGAACAGTCCACCTCGATGGCAGCGGAGATCGGGATGCTGCGTCACAGTAGAAGCGACTGTTTTGGGGCCACTGCTGTTTGTCATTTTTATAAATGACCTGGAGGAGGGCGTAGAAGGATGGGTGAGTAAATTTGCCGATGACACTAAAGTCGGTGGAGTTGTGGACAATGCGGAAGGATGTTACAAGTTACAGAGGGACATAGATAAGCTGCAGAGCTGGGCTGAGAGGTGGAAAATGGAGTTTAATGCAGAAAAGTGTGAGGTGATTCATTTTGGAAGGAATAACAGGAAGACAGAGTACTGGGCTAATGGTAAGATTCTTGGCAGTGTGGATGAGCAGAGAGATCTCGGTGTCCATGTACATAGATCCCTGAAAGTTGCCACCCAGGTTGAGAGGGTTGTTAAGAAGGCGTACGGTGTGTTAGCTTTTATTGGTAGAGGGGATTGAGTTTCGGAGCCATGAGGTCATGTTGCAGCTGTACAAAACTCTGGTGCGGCCGCATTTGGAGTATTGCGTGCAATTCTGGTCGCCGCATTATAGGAAGGATGTGGAAGCATTGAAAGGGTGCAGAGGAGATTTACCAGAATGTTGCCTGGTATGGAGGAAGATCTTATGAGGAAAGGCTGAGGACTTGAGGCTGTTTTTTTGTTAGAGAGAAGAAGGTTAAGAGGTGACTTAATTGAGGCATACAAGATGATCAGAGGATTGGATAGGGTGGACAGTGAGAGCCTTTTTCCTCAGATGGTGATGTCTAGCACGAGGGGACATAGCTTTAAATTGAGGGGAGATAGATATCAGACAGATGTCAGAGGTAGGTTCTTTACTCAGAGAGTAGTAAGGGTGTGGAATGCCGTGCCTGCAACAGTAGTGGACTCGCCAACACTAAGGGCATTCAAATGGTCATTGGATAGACATATGGACGATAAGGGAATAGTGTAAATGGGCTTTTAGAGTGGTTTCACAGGTCGGCGCAATATCGAGGGACGAAGGGCCTGTCCTGCGCTGTAATGTTCTATGTTCTATGCCGGAAAAAGTTCAGGAGCTGGAGAACCAATCTCGTAGGCAGAACATCCGGATTGTGGGCTTGCCGGAGGGGAGCGAAGGATCGGACGCTGGTGCGTACGTCGGGAAGATGCTGGATAAGCTGCTTGGGGAAGGTGCGTTTGACCAGCCGTTAGAGGTGAATCGAGCCCACAGGGTGCTGATGCCCAAGCCCTAGGGTGGCGAGCCGCCGAGGGTGATGTGTTGCGGTTGCATGGGTTCCTGGATAAGGAACGTATCATGAGTTTATACAGTGAATGTTAGAACCCTCAAGAGTATTGACAGTCAGAGAGATCTAGGTGTACAGGTACACAGGTCACTGAAAGGGGCAACACAGGTGGAGAAAGTAGTCAAGAAGGCATACGGCATGCTTGCCTTCATTGGCCGGGGCATTGAGTATAAGAATTGGCAAGTCATGTTGCAGCTGTATAGAACCTTAGTTAGGCCACACTTGGAGTACAGTGTTCAATTCTGGTCGCCACACTACCAGAAGGATGTGGAGGCTTTAGAGAGGGTGCAGAAGAGATTTACCAGGATGTTGCCTGGTATGGAGGGCATTAGCTATGAGGAGCGGTTAAATAAACTTGGTTTGTTCTCACTGGAACAAAGGAGGTTGAGGGGCGACCTGATAGAGGTCTACAAAATTATGAGGGGCATAGACAGAGTGGATAGTCAGAGGCTTTTCCCCAGGGTAGACGGGTCAATTACTAGGGGGCATAGGTTTAAGGTGCGAGGGGCAAGGTTTAGAGTAGATGTACGAGGCAAGTTTTTTACACAGAGGGTAGTGGGTGCCTGGAACTCGCTGCCCGAGGAGGTGGTGGAAGCAGGGACGATAGTGACATTTAAGGGCATCTTGACAAATACATGAATAGGATGGGAATAGAGGGAGACGGACCCAGGAAGTGTAGAAGATTTTAGTTTAGTCGGGCAGCATGGTCGGCACGGGCTTGGAGGGCCGAAGGCCCTGTTCCTGTGCTGTACATTTCTTTGTTCTTTGTTTCTTTGAGGCAGGCAGACGTGGCGTTGTAACTGGGAAGGTAGCGAGGTCCATGTGTGTCAGGACCTGGGGGCAGAGCTGGGCAAAGAGGAGGGCGAGCTTTAATAAGGGTCAAGTCAGCCCTGTACAAGAAGGGCGTTAATTTCGGACTACTGTACCCAGCTCGCCTATGGGTGACCTATAGCGGGGGAGGATGCTAGGCACCATGAGCAGGGGCTGCCAGGCTAGCTGGGCGGGCTAGTTCACAGAAGCGCAGTGGAGGGTGAGCTGAAGATCTGTGGGGGGCGGGTTTGGGGGGGGGAGCGGGGTGGGGGCGGGGACAGTACTGCTGACGGGGGGGGGGGGGAACTTTCAAAGCGGAGGAGAGGAGGGTTGGTGACGGTAGTTGCCCGAGGGCGGGCCAGGGGAGATGCGGGACATGGGCCGCACGCTGGCCCTAGGAGAGGTTATGGCTGATCGGCAGGGGAGGGGGGGCGCCCCGCCCCCCCCCCCCCCCCCCCCCCCTCCCCCCCCCCCGACCAGGCCGGTCACGTGGAACGTTTGGGGACTCAATGGGCCGGTCAAAAGGGCCCGTGTGTTCGTGCACTTGTTGCAACTGATGGCGGACGTGGCTTTGTCGCAGGAGACACATGTGAAGGTGGGGGACCAGATTCAGCTAAGGAAGGGATGGGCTGGGTAAGTGTTCCATTCGGGGTTAGACTTTAAAACGAGGGGGTGACGATGTGGTTAATAAGCGGGGTGGCGTTCAAGGTGGGGAATATAAAGACAGACCCGGGGGTGGATATGTTATGGTTAGTGGGAAACTGGAGGGAATGGTCCTGGTGTTGGTGAATATATATGCCCCGAACTGGGATAACGTGAAATTTATGAGACGGTGCTGGGGAAGATCCCAGACCGAGATTCGCATCGACTGATTATGGGGGAGATTTCAATACAGTTCTTGATCCGAGGCTGGACCGGTCGAGTTCCAGGTCTGGGAAAGTATCAGCAATGGCGGAGAAGCTCCAGGGTCCATGGAGCACATGGGGGGGGGTCGATCCGTGGAGATTTGGGAGGCCGAGGAGTAAGGAATATTCGTTCTACTCCCATGTGCATAAGGTGTATTCCCGGATAGACTGTTTTGTGATGGACAAAACGCTGCTGGCTGAGGTGGTGGATGCCGAATATTCAGCAATAGTGGGGTCAGGCCACGGCCTGCACTGGGTGGATTTGCAAGTTAGTAAAGGAAGGGCCCAGCGGCCGCAGTGGAGGGTGGAGGAGGAGGCTGTGTGAGCGGGGGAGGGAGGCCATTCGGGGACACATTAGGGGCAGCATGGTAGCACAGTGGTTAGCATTGTGTCTTCACAGCTCCAGGGTCCCAGGTTCGATTCCCGTCTGGGGGCGCTGTCTGTGCGGAGTCTGCACGTCCTCCCCGTGTGTGCGTGGGTTTCCTCCGGGTGCTCCGGTTTCCTCCCACAGTCCAAAGACGTGCAGGTTAGGTGGATTGGACATTATAAATTGCCCTTAGTGGTAAAAATATGTTAGGAGGGGTTATTGGGTTACGGGGAAAGGGTGGAAGTGAGGGCTTAAAGTGAGTTGATGCAGACTCGATGGGCTGAATGGCCTCCTTCTGCACTGTATGTTCTGTTAAGAGTAATGATACGGGTAAGGTATCGCCGGGGGGTGGTTTGGGAGGCACTGAAGGTGGTTATCGGGGTCAGAGACGGCAGCTAGAGTTTGGTCTCCTGTCCACAGGTTAGGCGGTGGGACAGCTGAGGAGGGTAAGTGGGGGTGGGGGGGGCGGGGGGGGGGGGGGGGTCTATGAATAGGGGGAGAAGGCTAGTAGGAGGCTGGCGCATTCATCTGAGGAAACTTGAGGCGGCGAGAGAGATAGGGAAAGCGAGGGACACAGGGGGGGAAGGTCGTTATGGACCTGGCGGGGGTGAATGATGTGTTTCGGGAGTTTGTATATATCGGAACCCTCAGCCGGGGAGGAGGGGATGAAACGATTTTGCGGGGGGGGGGGGGGGGGGGGTGGAGTTCCCGAGGATAGATGAGGAGATGGTGGAGGATCCGAGAGTCCCAATTGGGCTCGGGGAGGTTATCGACGGGTTGGGGGCGATGCAATCGGTTAAAGCCCCGAGACCTGTCGGTTACCCAGTGGAGTTCTGTAAGAAGTTTTCAGGGCTGTTGGGGCCGCTTTTGGTAACGGCTTTCAATGAGTCCAAGGAGCTGGGGGTGCTCCCCCCAACGTTATCACAGGCATCGATTTCCCTTATCTTGAAACGGGATAAAGATCCGGAAAGCTGTGGGTCAAAGGCCAATCTCCTTGCTAAATGTGGATGCAAAATTGCTGGCAAAGATCTTGGCCACACGGCTAGATGATTGTGTTCGGGGAGGTAATCGGGGAGGACCAGACGGGATTTGTTAAGGGACGACACCTGGTGTCCAACATTAGGCGACTCCTCAATGTAATAATGATGCCTGCGGAGGGGCGCGAGGTCGAGGTGGTGATGAAATGAAACGAAAATCGCTTATTGTCACAAGTAGGCTTCAAATGACTCCAGTGTCACAAGCCTCCACAGCGAGCTCATGGACAGGCTCCACGATAGAAGAAACGCAAGACTCCGACGCGCAGTCTTTGCAGGAACAACACCATGAGGGTCTATGAAATGAAATGAAATGAAAATCGCTTGTTGTCACAAGTAGGCTTCAAATGAAGTTACTGTGAAAAGCCCCTAGTCGCCACATTCCGGCGCCTGTTCAGGGAGGCTGGTACGGGAATTGAACCGTGCTGCTGGCCTGCCTTGGTCTGCTTTCAAAGCCAGCGATTTAGCCCTGTGCTAAACAGCCATGGGTGCAGAAAAGGCCTTAGATCGGATTGAGTGGAAATATCTGTGGGAGGTCCTGGGAAGCTTTGGGTTCAGGCAGGGATTTGTGGATTGGGTCCGGTTGCTATATCCGGCACCGGTGGCAAATTTAAGAACTAACCGGGTGCAATCGGAATATTTTAGCCTGTGCCAGGGGACAAGTCAGGGATGTCCACTCTCCCCACTGCTGTTTGGCCTGGCCATAGAGCCCTTGGCAATGGCGCTGCGAACATCGAACAATTGGCGGGGGATAGTGAGGGGGGGGCGTGGAACATAGGGTCTCGCTCTATGTGGACAATTTGCTCCTTTGTATAACACACCTGTCATGCAAGAGTGCCTTTAAGAACTGGATGTTTAAGCAATGTACCTTTAAGAAAACAGTGATGCAATAGAGTGGGTGGAGCTCAGCTCAGTTCAGCCATTTTGCAGTTTGGTTTTGCAGTTTGAAAAGTGCCTGGCTGGTTTTGCTGTGAGCTGATTAAAAGGAAAAAGCCAGTTTGAGACAGCAGCTTGGGTGTGTCTGTGTGTTTCCAGAGAGCTGCAGTTAGTTGGAAAAAGAGCTTGTGAGTGTCTGTGTTTTGCAGTGAGCTGGATTTGCTGTGATGTCTGCCATAAAAGACCATCTCTGGATCATATGGGTGATTTAAACTCATAATTGTAAAGCCTTAAACCTGATGTGTTTCAGTTTAAAGGTGTTAAGTCTCTTGGAAGTTTGAAGGAACATTTTAATTATTTACTGTTGCGATATTTTCTGAGTTATCTTTGAAGTAAGGGGTGTTAAGATATCCAATGTTTATTTAAGATGTTAAGTTGAGTTCATGGAATAAACAGTGTTTTGTGTTTAAAAACCCACGTGTCCATAATTGTAATCCCACACCTAGAGAACAAGCCGTGTGCTACGAAATGCAACAAATCCATTAAAGGGGAGGTTGGTTGAACTCCATGATACATTTTGGGGTTCTGAAAACGCCTCGCCCATAACACACCTGTTGGGGAGATTGCAGGAATTATGGGGATTCTGGAGGAATTTGGTCGGTTCATAGGTTACAAACTGAATATGGGCAAGAGTGAGGTTTTTGCGATCCAGGCAAGGGGGCAGGAGAGGAGACTGAGGGAGATGCCGTTCAAAGTGGTGGGAGGGAATTTTAGGTACCTGTATTCAAGTGGCAAGGGACTGGGGTCAGCTTCATAAACTAAATTTGGGCAGGGTGATAGAGCAGGTGGGACGTGCTCCCCCTGTCATTGGCGGGGAGGGTACAGACTGTGAAGATGACAGAGATTGCTGTTCGTGTTTCTGTGTCTCACAGTCTTCATCTCCAAGGCATTTTTAAGGAAGATGAACGCGGCGATCTGGGGTTTTATATGGGCCGGGAAAGCCCCGAGGGTGAAGATGGTCCTTCTTGAGTGGAGGCACGGTGAGGGGGGCTTGGCCCTTCCGAACTTTATCAACTATTACTGGGCGGCTAACATATCGATGGTTAGGAAATGGGTAGTGGGGGAGGGGTCGCTGTGGGAGCGAGTGGAGGTGGCATCTTTCAAGGGTACGAGTTTGGAGGCTCTGTTAATGGCACTTCTGCCATTCTCGCCAGCTCGGTACTCCACAAGCCCAGTGGTAGTGGCAGCCCTGAGCGTGTGGGGGCAACGGAGGCAGCACACGGGACTGTGGGACTGGAGGGGGCGCCGATGTGGCCACCGATCTGTGACAACCACTGGTTCCCCCCCCCCGGGGGGGGGGGGGGGCTGGACTGGGCTTTAGGAGGCGGCAGCAGGCAGGGATTGAGAGATTCGGAGATCTGTTTATTGAGGAGGATTTCCCGAGTTTGGAGGAGCTGGAGGAGGAGTTTGAGTTACCGGGGGGAATGGGTTCCGGTACCTGCAAGTGCGGGATTTTGCCCGGAGGCAGGTACCGGGCTGTCATAAACAGGGATTGGGGAGGGGAAGGTCTCGGAAATATACAGGGAACCGATGGAGTGGGAAGGGTTCCCAGTCGGGGAGGTGAAGAGGAAGTGGGAGGAATAGTTGGGAGGTGAGTTGGAAGTCGGGTTATGGAGGAAGCCCTGAGGAGAGTCAATGCATCCTCATCGTGCGCCAGTGTTAGAGGTGAAAACATTCACACGAAGGCCTGAGTATAAGTAAAAAAGCAGTTTATTATATCACAACTCTGGGCGGAAAGGCCTGAGGCTCCACAGCCTTTGACAACACCTTTTCTCACTTGAGCTAAGGCTCACACAGATTCAAGGGGCGGGATTAGATGTATTCTTAATTACATACAATCAATCAACTATATTCGCGTCACAATTCATTACATGCAGTCAATTAATTTTCTCAGCATCCCAGTTATCACATATATGGTTAAAGTGGGTGTTGTCTTACCCGCCCCTAACTTCATGCTAAAGTCACTCAAGACTAACATAAGGATATGTCCTGTCTGCAGCTGGAGACATTGAGCTTATTAAGGATACATTGCATTCCTTGTTCTGTGAAGCTGTTATCAGCGGCTGTTGAAATACTCCCTCTACATACCCACGCCTGGTTCTCATGAAGTAGTTTACACAGTTTGTAACTTATTGTTCAGGAATGTGGCTAGTTCAGCCATTTTGTGTCTTTAGTATTGCTTTAATAGCAACAGCCATTTTGTGTCCTTTCTGATATTAACAAGCATTGTGTATACACTATCTATTTCTACAAATTGCTTCTTCTAAACAGGCATCTAAGCCAATGAGTACCTTTTGTCTCATCAGAACTATTCAAAAGTAATATAGGAGCATAAATGTAGTTACAGGGCCACATTCCCTATAATTTATATCATTGTCCAGTATCAGAAAATGTCCCCCAACACCAGGCTCAGCCTAATCCAGTTCAAGGTGGTCCACAGGGCTCATATGACTGTGGCCCGGGTGAGTAGGTTTTTTGAGGGGGTGGAGGACAGATGTGAGTGCAGGAGGTCCTGCATTCATGTGCACATGTTATGGGCATGTCCGAGGCTGAGGGGATTGGGGGGGGTAGCGATGCTGGACTTGGCCATAGACTATGTGAAGCGGGCCAGTATGAGGGTCTCCCTGGCACTCCGGACTTGCCGGACCCTCACCACTGAATCCTGTCCTGCAGCCTCCGGCTGGTCCTCTGGCTCCGCTCCGGCCTCGTCCTCCAGCCCCTGCTGGTCCGGCTCCCCCTCATCATCCTCGGAGGTGGCCACATATTCTTCATCCCCCACCGCTGGCACGTGGCCCCGCTGCAGTGCCAGGTTGTGGAGGGCACAGAAGACCACCACAAGGTGGACGACCCTCTGGAGGGTGTACTGCAGGGCACCACCAGAGCGGTCAAGGCATCGGATCCGCATTTGAGGAGTCCGATGCACCGCTCAATGACAGCCCGGGTGGCCACATGGGCCTCGTTGTATCGGGTCTCCGCATCGGTCTCCGACCTCCGCACTGGTGTCATTAGCCAGTTCCTCAGTGGCTATCCCTTATCCCCCGGAGCCAGCCGCCCATCCTGGGGTGGTCCTCGAAGAGGCCGGGGATGTCTATTAGGCCCAGGACCTGGGGCATCCCGGCGATGGCAGAGAACCCTGCTGCCTGGGCCTCGCGATGGGCCTGGTCCATGTCAAAGTTAATATAGTTTTTTGCAAACTGGGCATCCGTGAGCTGTCGGACGCTCCTGTGGGCTGTGGCCTGCGAGATGCCGCACAGGTCCCCGCTCGAGCCCTGGAATGATCCCGAGGCGTAAACGTTCAGAGCTGCAGTGACCTTGGTGGCCACCAGGAGCGGGCGTCTTCCTCCTCCACCTGCTGCCCTCCCGCAAGGACCGTTTCTTTGCTGAGGCGAATGACCAGCGACGCATGGACACCCTGGGCCGTCACGGGCCTCCCCCGCTGGGTCTTGCCCGGGTCCTCAGGGTGAGGGTCGCCGTCCGGCACGTGGGCCGCTGCTCGAGTCTCGACAGATGCTGCTGCTGTCGCCGGCTCCGGTGTCCGGCCGCCCAGCCTACGAGCCACACAAGGGCAGCTTCTGTGGGGTCCAAAATACCATCCAAACCGTTCAATACCTGTAAAAAATTGGGGGAGAGGGTACACTGACACACAGCGGGGGCCCCCACTCCGGGACCCTCCATTCCCCATTTGAAGCCCCCCCCCCCCATGCCCGGAATGCTCTGCCCACACACTCCTGGCCGCAATGCCCCCCCCCACTCACCGGACCCCAGACCCTGTACTCCTGACACCCGTTCATGACCTTACCCGGACCAGTTGCTGGCCCCCTCCCCGTGGCACTCACCCACCCTCCGGCCGTGGGCATGTCCCGGTGCTAGGGCCCATCTCCTGGACATTCGGATGTTGGTCGCTGCGTGTGTGCTGTTGCCCCCGCAGTGTCCAGGGATCGCGGTCTGATTGGGATACTAGGCAAGGACTCCCACACGCTACAGGGCCCGCCCACGGGATCCACTTGGGTTGTGTGAAGTGCTCACTTAACCACGATTGCCAATTCCTGATTAGCGACAGCCTTCAGCCGCTCGGCCAGAGGCCTCGGCAGTCGGTGGGGGTTATGGGTGGTCAGTGGGGGCAGATGGGCAGGGACAAGGGTTGTCCCTGGAATAGATACGCATGATCCAGGGGTTCTCAAGGAGGGGCTGTGTGCCTCAGCAGACCATGCCCTCCCCACCCACCCACAGCTCCAACTACCCCTCCCAAGGCGGTTCACCCCAGCCGAGGCCCCCCCCCCGCCCCCCACTGCCCCCCAACCACCCTCCAAGCAGTGTGCTGGCAAACCCAGCACCCCCGAGCACTTTGCCTGGGAACAAAGATGGCTACTCCCCTCCGCAGCTCCCCACAGAAGGCCTCCCGCCACGTGTAATAAAAAATATAAAAATGTGGCATTTGAGCCGTGGGTGTTGTCGCGGGAGGACTTCGGATGTTTGTTTGAGGAACCAATGTTGGGCGAAGGGAGAGGGTGACCAACTTGTTCTAGTGTCTTTGGAGGAACGGGACGTCACCAGTCAGTGCCTTGAAGCTCATCTGCCTGCCATTCAATTAAACATCATGTCAAATCTTTGACCATGTTGCGGGGGAGAAAGATAAGATGGTTGGTGCTCGCGGCAGCCGTTATGTTTATAAGTAACAGCAGTCCAGAGCAGCTGGGGCAGTTGAACAAAGGCAGCCGGAGAGGAAGGCAGCCGACGACCGGAGCAAAAGAAAAAAAAGCCAACGGCACGTGGAGGCCAGGCGAACGGCTCCGCAAAGCGAATACAGTGCCAGCGGCTGTAAAGAACAAGGTCATAAATAAAGAAATAAAGAGCAGGAGGAAGAAAGAAGAAAGAAAAACCAAACGACCCCAAAAATATATCGGAAGATCCAAGCCGAAAAGAACGAAGATTGACAAGGAAGACCTGAAGGTCTTCCTACTGGCCCAATACATCGAAAGATAAAGACCTTTTAATTTTGAAAATAAACTTTATTTAAGTTAATATTCTGAAAGAATTGCTATTAATTCCAATTGTAAAGTTGACTTATTCTACTTAAAAAGCCTGACCCGTGTGCAGTGCTATTAAGTGATAAGTAAATGAAATCTTCTGGGAAGATATGGGTTATGCCGGTGATTAACTTGGAAAATGAGTTTGATCCGAATAGCACCCACCTAAGTCTGTCTAGGAGTCAGGGACAAGGGAGCCCCTGTGCACCACATAGAATTTATCGCCCCTTTGCGGTTGAGGGGGAGAATTCTTGGTGATAATAACTTCACAGGTTTACGTTTTTCAAAAGGAGTACTAATCGGCCCCGGCGTGACCACGCGCTGGGGAGGCCGCTGAATGACGGGGGGCCGTTGGATAAGGGGAGTCTCCCGTTAATTGTCTGGAAATGGGGCATAAGTGGTGATAATTGGTTTCTCACCATGCGACGGCGAGATCCCAATTTCGCCCAAGGGGGCGGGCCGGTTGCATGGCAAACTGTTTCGCGCCTGCCGCGGATCCCGTTCTTGGCTTCTCCCACTATTCACCGGCCTTATTTCGAAGTGTTGGTGCAGACTCGATGGGCCGAATGGCCTCTTCCTGCACTCCAGAGATTCTATATTCAAGGCTGACATAGATAGAGTTTTGGTCTCAGAGGACAGCAAGAGACACAGGCAGTGAGCAGGAAAGTGAAGCAGCCATGATCATATCACGTGGCCAGGCCGAATGGGGCTTCTGCTCCAATCTGTCTCCTCATGATCTTCAGTAGATTCGCGTGAGCTTCGACTGGTAATTTGGTGTTTTTGAGCTCAGGGGGTAAGGTCCATAGCTCCAGTGGTAAAAAGCATCTGAGAGAAGGGAGGCCAAGGGGCAGAGTTTAAAAGTCAGACCCCAGTCCGGCTCCCTGCCTTTACAACACTTTGTGGGTTGGCAGTGTTCAACGGTGTGCCGCAGAAAACCAAACTGACCACATGGAGGCAGCAGAGTTACACCACCACAACAAATTAAACACAGGCTCCATTTCAAAACATAAGATGACATTTAAACACAGGATTGTAGTCAATGAGGAGTTGGGAAAAAGTGAGTCATAAGTAGTTTCTTTCCCACTCACAGTTGGGAAATACAGCAACTGAACAACACTCCCATTCCCAGCCGGGACCATCCAGAGATGCCGGCTTCCTATCAGGCCGGCTTTCTCTCAGGAGTTTACCGAGCCCCCCACTGGGACTCAGCCCCTCAGCGGGGGAGCTTGTACTCTACCAGCCCCATGGCGAGATCGATCGGGTTATCCCCGTAGGTCTCCCGGGGGTTATAACATCCCTCCCTCCCAAAGCCAGTAACTCCCTCTGTTGTATCATCCCTGGAGCATCTCGACAACAAGGACTCCTACATCAGTCTCCTATTCATAACAATAATCTTTACTGTCACAGGTAGGCTTACATTAACACTGCAATGAAGTTACTGTGAAAATCCCCTAGTCGCCACACTCCGTTTCGGGTACACGGAGGGAGAATTCAGAATGTCCAATTCACCTAACAGCACGTCTTTCAGGACTTGTGGGCGGAAACCGGAGCGCCCGGAGGAAACCCACGCAGACACGGGGAGGACGTGCAGACTCCGCACATACAGTGACCCAAGCCGGGAATCGAACCTGAGACCCTGGCGCTGTGAAACATTGACTACAGCTCTGCCTTCAACACCATAATCCCAGCCAAGATCACATCAAAACTCCAAAACCTAGGGCTTAGCTCCTCCGTCTGCAACTGGATCCTCGACTTTCTGACCCATAGACCATAATCAGTAAGAATGAACAACAACGCCTCCTCCACGATAGTCCCCAATACCGGGGCCCCACAAGGCTGCTTACTTAGCCCCCTACTCTACTCCCTGTACACACACGACTGCGTGGCAAAACGTGGTTCCAACTCCATCTGCATCTCTAGATGGAGTCAATGGATGGGAGGCAGGTGCGTGTGATGGGCTGGGCGGTGTTCACGACTCTCTGAAGTTTCTTGTGGTCCTGGGCCGAGCAGTTGCCATACCAGGCTGTGATGCAGCCTGATAGGATGCTTTCTATGGTGCATCTGTAAAAGTTGGTAAGGGTTAATGTGGACCTGCCGATAATGGCATAGTGTAGGTTAGATGGCTTTTGTTTCGGTGCAACATCGTGGGCCGAAGGGCCTGTACTGCGCTGTATTGTTCTATGTTCTATGTTCTATCTGTAAAAGTTGGTAAGAGTGAATGTGGACATGCCGAATTTCCTTAGTTTCCTGAGGAAGTATAGGCGCTGTTGTGCTTTCTTGGTGGTAGCGTCGACGTGGGTGGATCAGGACAGATTTTTTGAGATGTGCACCCCTAGGAATTTGAGACTGCTATTGTAAACAAAGATTTTAAAGCATGTTTTTGGGAGTGGAGTTTAGAATTTTTCACATGGCAATCCTCTGGAGGGATTCGAAGGAGAAATCCACACACACACTAACATGGGTTCAGAACGGAAAGCGTGAATTCGACCACAGTCCACAGCGTGTGCTTGAAGATAAAAACAAATAACCGCGGATACTGGAATCTCTGCTTCCTGACAACATCTGTGGAGCGAGAAGGGAGCCAACGTTTCCAGTCTGATTGGCTCTTTTTCAAAGCTTTAAATGTACTTTGTGTATTAATTAGGCCATTGGAGTTTAAGATATACTTTGTAATCCATGTTAATCTTAAAATCGGTGTGTAATTGTTGAGCTAAATTGGGAGTAAAGGAGTATTGTATCATGATCCAATTTTTTCATGTTCATGAATTTTATTTTCTCTTTAAAACGCAGGGGAGGCAGGGGTATTGTCACTGTATTCCGAATCCAGAGACCCAGAGATACATCTCGCCAGGGCAGATGGTGAAATTTTAATTCAATAAAAATCTGAATTATAAGTCTAACGATGACCATGAAACCCTTGTCGATTGTTGTAAAAACCCGTCTGGTTCACTAATGTCCTTTAGGGAAGGAAACCTGCCTTCCTTACCCGGTCTGGCCTACACGTGACTCCAGACCCACAGCAATGTGTCTGACTCTCGAATGCCCACGGAAATGGAGGACCGTTTGGAAGAAGCAATAAATTCTGGCCCAGCCCAGCGACATTCACGTCCAGTAAACATGATTTTCTCTAAAATCGCCATCCTGTGACACTGTTCTTCCACATTTTAGTTTTTTGAAAATCCTGGGGCCGGATTCTCTGCCGGTGGGATTCCCCGTTACACCGGCAGCACACGCACACCCACGGGTATCCCGACAGTTTGGGGCGGCCACAATGGAAAATCCATTGGGGAATCCCGCTGCCGGTGAGGGAGCGCCGCATGGGAACACGCTACCGGCTGACCGGAGAATCCCACTGCCGGTGAGGGAGCGCCGCGTGGGTCACGGGGCCGACAGACCGGAGAACCCCACTGCCGGTGAGGGAGCGCCGCGTGGGAACACGGGGCCGGCACGCCGGAGAATCCCGCTGCCGGTGAGGGCCGCCGCGTGGGTCACAGGGCGGACAGACAGGAGAACCCCGCTGCCGGTTAGGGAGCGCCACGTGGGAACTCGCCTCCGGCAGACCGGAGAACCTCGCTGCCGGTGAGGGAGCGCCGCGTGGGAACACGCCTCTGGCAGACCGGAGAATCCCGCTGCCGGTGAGGGAGCGCCGCGTGGGTCACGGGGCCGACAGACAGGAGAATCCCGCTGCCGGTGAGGGAGCGCCGCGTGGGAACACGGGGCCGGTAGACCGGAGAATCCCACTGCCGGTGAGGGAGCGCCGCGTGAGAACACGGGGCCGGCACGCCGGAGAATCCCGCTGCCGGTGAGGGAGCGCCGCGTGGGAACACGGGGCCGGCACGCCGGAGAATCCCACTGTCGGTGAGGGAGCGCCGCGTGAGAACACGGGGCCGGCACGCCGGAGAATCCCGCTGCCGGTGAGGGAGCGCCACGTGGGAACACGGGGCCGGCACGCCGGAGAATCCCACTGCCGGTGAGGGAGCGCCGCGTGGGAACACGGGGCCGGCAGACCGGAGAATCCCGCTGCCAGTGAGGGAGCGCCGCGTGAGAACACGGGGCCGGCACGCCGGAGAATCCCGCTGCCGGTGAGGTCGCTCCGTGTGGGAACACGGGGCCGGTAGCCGGAGAATCCCGCTGCCGGTGAGGGAGCGCCGCGTGGGAACACTGGGCTGGCACGCCGGAGAATCCCGCTGTCGGTGAGGGAGCGCCGCGTGGGTCACGGGGCTGGCAGACCGGAGAATCCCGCTGCCGATGAGGGAGCGCCGCGTGGGAACACGGGGCCGGCACGCCGGAGAATCCCGCTGCCGGTGAGGGAGCGCCGCGTGGGAACACGGGGCCGGCAGACCGGAGAATCCCGCTGCCGGTGAGGGAGCGCCGCGTGGGAACACGGGGCCGGCACGCCGGAGAATCCCGCTGCCGGTGAGGGAGCGCCGCGTGGGAACACGGGGCCGGTAGCCGGAGAATCCCGCTGTCGGTGAGGGAGCGCCGCGTGGGAACACTGGGCCGGCACGCCAGAGAATCCCGCTGTCGGTGAGGGAGCGCCGCGTGGGAACACGGGGCCGGTAGCCGGAGAATCCCGTTGCCGGTGAGGGAGCGCCACGTGGGAACATGGGGCCGGCACGTCGGAGAATCCCGCTGCCGGTGAGGGAGCGCCGCGTGGGAACACGGGGCTGGCAGACCGGAGAATCCCGCTGCCGGTGAGGGAGCGCCGCGTGGGAACACGCCTCTGGCAGACCGGAGAATCCCGCTGCCGGTGAGGGAGCGCCGCGTGGGAACACGCCTCTGGCAGACCGGAGAACCCCGCTGCCGGTGAGGGAGCGCCGCGTGGGAACACGGGGCCGGCTGACCGGAGAATCCCGCTGCCAGTGAGGGAGCGCCGCGTGGGAACACGGGGCCGGCAGACCGGAGAATCCCGCTGCCGGCGAGGGAGCGCCACGTGGGAACACGCCTCTGGCAGACCGGAGAATCCCGCTGCCGGTGAGGGAGCGCCGCGTGGGAACACGGGGCTGGCAGACCGGAGAATCCCGCTGCCGGTGAGGGAGCGCCGCGTGGGAACACGCCTCTGGCAGACCGGAGAATCCCGCTGCCGGTGAGGGAGCGCCGCGTGGGAACACGCCTCTGGCAGACCGGAGAACCCCGCTGCCGGTGAGGGAGCGCCGCGTGGGAACACGGGGCCGGCACGCCGGAGAATCCCGCTGCCGGTGAGGGAGCGCCGCGTGGGAACACGCCTCTGGCAGACCGGAGAATCCCGCTGCCGGTGAGGGAGCGCCGCGTGGGAACACGCCTCTGGCAGACCGGAGAATCCCGCTGCCGGTGAGGGAGCGCCGCGTGGGAACACGGGGCCGGCATGCCGGAGAATCCCGCTGCCGGTGAGGGAGCGCCGCGTGGGAACACGGGGCCGGCACGCCGGAGAATCCCACTGTCGGTGAGGGAGCGCCGCGTGGGAACACGGGGCCGGCATGCCGGAGAATCCCGCTGCCGGTGAGGGAGCGCCGCGTGGGAACACGGGGCCGGCATGCCGGAGAATCCCGCTGCCGGTGAGGGAGCGCCGCGTGGGAACACGGGGCCGGCAGACCGGAGAATCCCGCTGCCGGTGAGGGAGCGCCGCGTGGGAACACGGGGCCGGCGCGCCGGAGAATCCCGCTGCCGGTGAGGGAGCGCCGCGTGGGAACACGCCTCTGGCAGACCGGAGAATCCCGCTGTCGGTGAGGGAGCGCCGCGTGGGAACACGCCTCTGGCAGACCGGAGAATCCCGCTGTCGGTGAGGGAGCGCCGCGTGGGAACACGCCTCTGGCAGACCGGAGAATCCCGCTGTCGGTGAGGGAGCGCCGCGTGGGAACACGGGGCCGGCACGCCGGAGAATCCCGCTGCCGGTGAGGTCGCTCCGCATGGGAACACGGGGCTGGCAGACCGGAGAATCCCGCTGCCGGTGAGGGAGCGCCGCGTGGGAACACGCCTCCGGCAGACCGGAGAATCCCGCTGCCGGTGAGGGAGCGCCGCGTGGGAACACGGGGCCGGCACGCCGGAGAATCCCGCTGCCGGTGAGGGAGCGCCGCGTGGGAACACGGGGCCGGCATGCCGGAGAATCCCGCTGCCGGTGAGGGAGCGCCACGTGGGAACACGGGGCCGGCATGCCGGAGAATCCCGCTGCCGGTGAGGGAGCGCCGCGTGGGAACACGGGGCCGGCAGACCGGAGAATCCCGCTGCCGGTGAGGGCCGCCGCGTGGGTCACGGGGCCGACAGACAGGAGAATCCCGCTGCCGGTGAGGGAGCGCCGCGTGGGAACACGGGGCCGGCAGACTGGAGAATCCCGCTGCCGGTGAGGGAGCGCCGCGTGGGAACACGGGGCCGGCAGACTGGAGAATCCCGCTGCCGGTGAGGGCCGCCGCGTGGGAACACGGGGCTGGCAGACCGGAGAATCCCGCTGCCGGTGAGGGAGCACCGCGTGGGAACACGGGGCCGGTAGCCGGAGAATCCCGCTGCCGGTGAGGGAGTGCCACGTGGGAACACGGGGCCGGCAGACCGGAGAATCCCGCTGCCGGTGAGGGAGCGCCGCGTGGGAACACGGGGCCGGCAGACCGGAGAATCCCGCTGCCGGCGAGGTCGCTCCGCGTGGGAACACGGGGCCGGCACGCCGGAGAATCCCGCTGCCGGTGAGGGAGCGCCGCGTGGGTCACGGGGCTGGCAGACCGGAGAATCCCGCTGCCGGTGAGGGAGCGCCGCGTGGGAACACGGGGCCGGCACGCCGGAGAATCCCGCCTACGGTCTGCTGAGTCACGGTTCCAATCTGGAATCTTCCCGTCCGGTTAAAACACCAACTGGGATCGGTAACAATATCAGAAACGTTGCTCCGTTCGCTGGCACGTCTGTCTTCCTTTCCCAGTCACCACGCCCACTACGAGGTTTCATCATTGGGAATGAGCTCATTCAGTTTTGCTGCAATGTTCGTAACTTTAGGCGTTCGTGTTTCAATTTGAAAGGCGTGTCTCCGCCTGCAGCCCCACCAGGGAGCTGCTGCATTAAATCCTGCCCTGGGGCTCGCAATCAGGGATGTTGTAATGTATGCGTGCACAGTCTGTACGGGGTTAGATACTGAATACATCTCCCTCTACACTGACCCCATCAAACACTCCCAGGACAGGTACAGCATGGAGTTAGATACAGAGTAAAGCTCCCTCTACACTGTCCCATCAAACACTCCCAGGACAGGTACAGCACGGAGTTAGATACAGAGTAAAGCTCCCTCTACACTGTCCCATCAAACACTCCCAGGACAGGTACAGCACGGAGTTAGATACAGAGTAAAGCTCCCTCTACACTGTCCCATCAAACACTCCCAGGACAGGGACAGCATGGGGTTAGATACAGAGTAAAGCTCCCACTACACTGCCCCCATCAAACACTCCCAGGACAGGTACAGCACGGGGTTAGATACAGAGTAAAGCTCCCTCTACACTGCCCCCATCAAACACTCACAGGACAGGTACAGCACGGAGTTAGATACAGAGTAAAGCTCCCTCTACACTGCCCCCATCAAACACTCCCAGGACAGGTACAGCATGGAGTTAGATACAGAGTAAAGCTCCCTCTACACTGACCCCATCAAACACTCTCAGGACAGGTACAGCACAGGGTTAGATACAGAGTAAAGCTCCCTCTACACTGACCCCCATCAAACACTCCCAGGACAGGTACAGCACGGGGTTAGATACAGAGTAAAGCTCCCTCGACACTGTCCCCATCAAACCCTCCCAGGACAGGTACAGCACGGGGTGAGATACAGAGTAAAGCTCCCTCTACACTGACCCCATCAAACACTCCCAGGACAGGTACAGCACGGGGTTAGATACAGAGTAAAGCTCCCTCTACACTGACCCCATCAAACACTCTCAGGACAGGTACAGCACAGGGTTAGATACAGAGTAAAGCTCCCTCTACACTGACCCCCATCAAACACTCCCAGGACAGGTACAGCACAGGGTTAAATACAGAGTAAAGCTCCCTCGACACTGTCCCCATCAAACACTCCCAGGATAGGTACAGCACGGGGTTAGATACAGAGTAAAGTTCCCTCTACACTGTCCCCATCAAACACTCCCAGGACAGGTACAGCACAGGGTTAGATACAGAGTAAAGCTCCCTCTACACTGTCCCCATCAAACATTCCCAGGACAGGTACAGCACGGGGTTAGATACAGAGTAAAGCTCCCTCTCCACTGTCCCCATCAAACACGCCCAGGACAGGTACAGCACGGGGTTAGATACAGAGTAAAGCTCCCTCTACACTGTCCCCATCAAACACTCCCAGGACAGGTACAGCACGGGGTCAGATACAGAGTAAAGCTCCCTCTACACTGTCCCCATCAAACACTCCCAGGACAGGTACAGCACGGGGTTAGATACAGAGTAAAGCTCCCTCTCCACTGTCCCCATCAAACACGCCCAGGACAGGTACAGCACGGGGTTAGATACAGAGTAAAGCTCCCTCTACACTGTCCCCATCAAACACCCAGATTTAATTCTCCCTGTAAACTCCCTCTCTAAAACACCCCATTCTCTAATTCTAAAAGATATTTGTTGATTAGCGTTCCCATCGCTCCCGGGGTCACTGAGTAGTCACAATTACTGTTCCAGCTTCCATTGTCTAACTCTGATGTGGAGATGCCGGCGTTGGACTGGGGTGAGCACAGTACGAAGTCTTACAACACCAGGTTAAAGTCCAACAGGTTTGTTTCGATGTCACTAGCTTTCGGAGCGCTGCTCCTTCCTCGGATGAATGAAGAGGTATGTTCCAGAAACATATATATAGACAGATTCAAAGATGCCAGACAATGCTTGGAATGCGAGCATTAGCAGGTGATTAAATCTTTACAGATCCAGAGATGGGGTAACCCCAGGTTAAAGAGGTGTGAATTGTCTCAAACCAGGACAGTTGGTAGGATTTCGCAGGCCAGGTGGTGGGGGGTGAATGTAATGCGGCATGAATCCCAGGTCCCGGTTGAGGCCGTACTCATGTGTGCGGAACTTGCCTATAAGTTTCTGCTCGGCGATTCTGCGTTGTCGCGCGTCCTGAAGGCCGCCTTGGAGAACGCTTACCCGGAGATCAGAGGCTGAATGCCCTCGACTGCTGAAGTGTTCCCCGACTGGAAGGGAACATTCCTGCCTGGTGATTGTCGCGCGATGTCCGTTCATTCACCTGAGGAAGGAGCAGCGCTCCGAAAGCTAGTGACATCGAAACACACCTGTTGGACTTTAACCTGGTGTTGTAAGACTTCTTATTGTCTAACTCAGAATGGGTCAGAGATTAAAATGGGAACCGTATTACTGAGTGTCGCTCATTCGCCCACTGAGCACAGATTCTTTGTCGTCCCCCCTGGAAGAGCTCAGCCCCCAGCAGTCAGCACTGAAACGGGTGGCTGCTCCTTTGCTGTGAGTAAGGTGGAGGGGTTTCTGAGGGAGAATCGCTGGGTGCTGAATCATGAACAAACGCAATGCCTGAGGGAGGCCTTACCCACACACAGTTACAAAAGCAGCCACAAGATTTCGGCGGAGTTAAGAAGGGCAGTAAATTGATGTCTCTGTGGAGGCAGACGCTGATTTTAGATTACAATTAGCTTCAACCACAGACTTTCAGACAATGAATGCCAACATTCCTGAATTGCCAGCTTTGGTCACACACGGCGGGCCTACTGTGTACTGGGAGCAGGAGAAAGCCGACCCATAAACACAACACTGGGTCGATGCTGGAAAACCCAAGAATTGAGTCCACGTAAAACAATTCACAACTTCCTCCACAAATCCACTGCCCTCAGAGTGCTGGTGGCAACAGGGTATCTGATCCCTCCACAACTTCCCAGTTCCCGGAAGGAAAAAAACAGGGAAACTTGGAGATGACTGGTCCAAACTGGAGTTCCACTTTAAGACCAGTTGGGACCAGTAACCGTCCTTTTCCAGGTTTTACCGGGTTTTTCTCCCTCTGGGAGGAGCACCGTCCACCAGCTCCAATGCAATAGCAGTGAAGGAGCAAAGTCAGGAGTGAGACTCCCTCGCCCAGGAGTTGGACCGGAAGCGGGGTATCGGTCAGGAGCAGCATACGCAGCGAGCTCATTCTGTAGACATGTGGATCTCAGGTTGGCACAGTCGGGATCACCGACTCTCCCAAATGTTGCCGTGTGGGAGGGATCTGATGAGAATCATGTGCACGTGTGTGTGTATCTGTGCGTGTGTGTGCACTTGGGTGTGTGTGTGTACTTGTGTGTGTACCTGGGTGTGTGTGTGTGTGTATCTGTGTGTGTGTGCACTTGGGTGTGTGTATCTGTGTGTGTGTGTGCACTTGGGTGTGTGTATGTGTGAGTGTGTGTACTTCTGTGTGTGTGTACCTGTGTGTGTGTGTGTGTACCTAGGTGCATGTGTGGTGTGTGTGCACTTGGGTGTGTGTGTGTACTTGTGTGTGTGCGTGTGTACCTGGGTGTGTGTATCTGTGTGTGTGTATCTGTGTGTGTGTGCACTTGGGTGTGTGTATCTGTGTGTGTGTGTGCACTTGGGTGTGTGTGTGTGTGTATGTGTGAGTGTGTGTACTTCTGTGTGTGTGTACCTGTGTGTGTGTGTGTGTACCTAGGTGCATGTGTGGTGTGTGTGCACTTGGGTGTGTGTGTGTGTGTGTGTGTGAGTGTGTGTGTGTACCTGTGTGTGTGTGTGTGTACCTAGGTGCATGTGTGGTGTGTGTGTACTTGGGTGTGTGTGTGTACGTGTGTTTGTGTGTGTATACGTGGCTGTGTGTGTGTGTATCTGGGTGTGTGTGTGTACGTGTGTTCGTGTGTGTATACCTGGCTGTATGTGTGTGTGTGTGTGTGTGTACCTGTGTGCACATGTGTGTATGTACCTGGGTGCGGGTGTTTGTGTGGATGTCTGAGTGTGTGTATGTACGTCTGTGTATTTGAGTGAATGACGAATGTGATATAAAATAGTTAGGTTAAATATATTCGTTACAGTAATGTAGATGGAGGCCGGTCTAATTCTAGGAGGTTCACAGACAAAGGATTTCAGAGAGCATGGCAAGGAAGGGGGAGGGGTGTCTGGTAGAGGAGGGGAAAAGGATGCTGGGTAACGAGAGGCCCAGGGTTAAGGAATGAGAAGTGAGCCAATCAGGATGTATGGCCAGGTCAGGAGGGGTATAGGATGACCCTTGGGAATCTGTATGTGAAACTTGATGCCATTTGAATGTATTTGTAGAGATTCCTTTGTCTCCAATAGAACATAGAACATAGAACATAGAACATAGAAAATACAGCACAGAACAGGCCCTTTGGCCCACGATGTTGTGACGAACCTTTGTCCTAGATTAATCATAGATTATCATTAAATTTACAGTGCAGAAGGAGGCCATTCGGCCCCCTGAGTCTGCACCGGCTCTTGGAAAGAGCACCCTACCCAAACTCAACACCTCCACCCAACACCAAGGGCAATTTTGGACACTAAGGGCAATTTATCATGGCCAATCCACCTACCCTGCACATCTTTGGACTGTGGGAGGAAACCGGAGCACCCGGAGGAAACCCACGCAGACACGGGGAGGGCGTGCAGACTCCGCACAGACAGTGACCCAAGCCGGAATCGAACCTGGGACCCTGGAACTGTGAAGCAATTGTGCTATCCACAATGCTACCCTTAAGAACAAATAAATCTAAACTATATCATTTTACCTTAATCCATGTACCTATCCAATAGCTGCTTGAAGGTCCCTAATGTTTCTGACTCAACTACTTCCACAGGCAGTGCATTCCATGCCCCCACTACTCTCTGGGTAAAGAACCTACCTCTGATATCCCTCCTATATCTTCCACCTTTCACCTTAAATTTATGTCCCCTTGTAATGGTTTGTTCCACCCGGGGAAAAAGTCTCTGACTCTCTACTCTATCTATTCCCCTGATCATCTTATAAACCTCTATCAAGTCGCCCCTCATCCTTCTCCGTTCTAATGAGAAAAGGCCTCGCACCCTCAACCTTTCCTCGTAAGACCTACTCTCCATTCCAGGTAACATCCTGGTAAATCTTCTTTGCACCTTTTCCAAAGCTTCCACATCCTTCCTAAAATGAGGTGACCAGAACTGTACACAGTACTCCAAATGTGGCCTTACCAAAGTTTTGTACAGCTGCATCATCACCTCACGGCTCTTAAATTCAATCCCTCTGTTAATGAACGCGAGCACACCATAGGCCTTCTTCACAGCGCTATCCACTTGAGTGGCAACTTTCAAAGATGTATGAACATAGACCCCAAGATCTCTCTGCTCCTCCACAATGCCAAGAACCCTACCGTTAACCCTGTATTCCGCATTCATATTAGTCCTTCCAAAATGGACAACCTCACACTTTTCAGGGTTAAACACCATCTGCCACTTCTCAGCCCAGCTCTGCATCCTATCTATGTCTCTTTGCAGCCGACAACAGCCCTCCTTACTATCCACAACTCCACCAATCTTCGTATCGTCTGCAAATTTACTGACCCACCCTTCAACTCCCTCATCCAAGTCATTAATGAAAATCACAAACAGCAGATGACCCAGAACTGATCCCTGCGGTACGCCACTGGTAACTGGGATCCAGGCTGAATATTTGCCACCCACCACCACTCTCTGACTTCTATCGGTTAGCCAGTTCATTATCCAAATGGCCAAATAATAATAAACATTTAACTGGTCAAGAACTAGACCTCTTGTGCATGATTCCTACTGGCCAAGCACCAAAACGTATCGTTTTAGAGCCAAACTGCTTCTCGGTGAAATCCACCTCCAGGCCCCCCACCCCAGGGCCTGAGGGTGGATGAGAGAGAGCAGGTTGTGAAAGATTGGAGACGGACATGGATTCTCGGGTGGACAAAGGCTCAGTGACTGGCCAGGTGCTGTTCAATGTCGAAAAATCTGAGATGATCAATTTTGGAAGGAAGGATGGGGAAAGGAATGACAGAACTCGGAAAATGTAAAAGGTTAAATGGAGAAGAGGAATCTTATTGTGCAGATATCCCGGTCCCTGGAAACAAGCCATGAAAATAGGTAAACAAAAACCTTTGCATGTCTGGAAGTACAGAATTCAAAATAAAGGAGGTAATATTAGAATTTGGCAGGACATCACCGTGTAGTTTTGAGAACCCTCCAATAGGGACGATATAATGCAATAGAAAAGATGCTATTAAGGTTCACCAGGGAAGGGCAAGGAGTTAGGAAGAGAAACTTGAGAAATTTGGGCATTTTCACTAAAGCTGCAAAGAGTGAGTGATCGAATGGCCCATAAATTATCAACAAGGTTTCACTTTTTATAGCTTTTACTTTAACACAAATCAGAACTGTGGTACCCTCAATAACGACGCTTCGAGAGTAAACGGTAAAGAAGGCTTTAATAAGCTAAGAACTAGCCTGGTGCCGAGACGGGTGCTAACTGGGTTCCGCCCACAAGGCGGCCCCTTATATACGGCTCCCAGATGGGCGGAGCCGGAGGCGGAGTCCCCCAGGGTTCCAAGCCCGGTCTTAAAGGGAACATCACCTTACATGATGGCAAGAGTACAGTAGTACAGTAACCGTTCATCACATTCACCCCCTGTTTTTAAAAAAAGTCCGGCGGGGGTGAAGTGCCATCATAAGTCCATTCGTCTCGGTGGCCTGATCGTCTTTATCGACCTCCTCAGCTCGGGCGGTGGTGCGGCGGACACGGGCGTCTTAGTTGAGGGTACGGCCGGGAGCACGGTGGTCGGAGCCTTGGTCCAGGTCGGGGTAGGGGATTGGGGCGCAGGGGGAATAGGTGGTGCTGGGGGTAGCGGTGCCTGCGCCGGCGTGGTGTGTAGAGGGGGGGGCACAAGGGGGTGCGCGCGGTAGGTGCTCACAAACGGGGAGTGGGGCCGGGAGGGGGTGTGTTGTAGAGGGTGTCGGGTCCTGCAGGGGAGTGGAGCGGGAAGGAGCGTCTGTAGTGGGGATCCAGTGGGTGCCAGATCCCGGAGGGAAACCGTATCTTGCCTGCCGTCGGGGTACCCGACGTAGGCGTAACTGGGGTTGGCGGGGAGTAATCGGACCTTCTCGACCAGGGGGTCCGTTTTGTGGCTCCTCACGTGCCTCCGGAGAAGAACAGGTCCCGGAGCCGTCAGCCAAGGTGGAAGCGAGACCCCGGAGGTAGACTTCCTGGGGAAGAGAAACAATCGGTCGTGAGGGGTCTCATTCGTGGCCGTGCAGAGGAGCTACCTAATGGAGTGTAGGGCGTCGGGCAGGACCTCCTGCCAGCAGGTAGTTGGGAGACTTCTCGACCGCAGGGCCAGAAGGACAGCCTTCCACACTGTCGCGTTCTCCCTCTCCACCTGCCCGTTTCCCCGCGGGTTATAGCTGGTCGTTCTGCTCAAGGCGATGCATTTGCTGAGCAGATACGGATGCAGTTCATCACTCATGTACCCCGGTCGCTGTGGATATAAGCAGGGAAACCGAACAGGGTGAAGATGCTGTGCAGTGCCTTAATCACCGTGGCTGAGGTCATGTCGGTGCAGGGAATGGCGAATGGGAAACGGGAGAACTCATCGATGACGGTGAGGAAATAGGCATAACGGTTGGTGGGTGAGAGGGGCCCCTTGAAGTCCACGCTCAGTCGCTCAAAGGGGCCCGAGGCCTTCACGAGCCGAACCTTGTCTGGCCGGTAGAAGTGCGGTTTGCACTCCGCACAGACTTGGCAGGCCCTGACCATGGCCTTGACCTCCTTGGTTGAGTAAGGTAGGTTGCGGGACTTGATAAAGTGGGCGAGCTGGGTAACCCCCGGGTGGCAGAGGTCATTGTGGATGGCTTGCAGCCGGTCCTCCTGCGCGTTGGCGCATGTGCTGCGGGACAGGGCATCTGGGGGCTCGTTGAGCTCCCCTGGACGATACTTGATATCGTACGAGTAGGTGGAGAGTTCGATCCTCCACCTCAAAATTTTATCGTTTTTTATTTTGCCCTGTTGCGCGTTACCGAACATAAAGGCGACCGACCGCTGGTCGATGATGAGGGTGAACCTCCTACCGGCTAGGTAGTGTCTCCAGCGCCGCACAGCCTCCACAATGGCTTGTGCTTCCTTCTCGACTGCAGAGTGTCGAATCTCGGAGGCGGTGAGGGTTCGGGAGAAGAACGCTACTGGTCTGCCTCCTTGATTGAGGGTATCAGCCAGGGCGATGTCTGATGCATCGCTCTCTACCTGGAAGGGGATAGTTTCATCCACCGCGCGCATAGCGGCCTTGGTGATATAGGCCTTGATGCGGTTGAAGGCCAATCAAGCCTCAGCCAAGGGGGGAAATATCGTGGTCTTTATGAGTGGGTGGGCTTTGTCCGCATATTTGGGGACCTACTGGGCGTAATAGGAGAAGAGCCCCAAGCACTGTTTGAGGACCTTGAGGCTGCGGGGGAGGGGAAGTTCCTTTAGGGGGCGCATGCGGTCGGGGTCGGGACCTTGGACCCCGTCTTCCACGACATAGCCGAGGATGGCTAGCCAGGTGGTGTGGAAAACACATTTTTCCTCATTATAGGTCAGGTTAAGGGCTCGGGCGGTCTGGAGGAACCTTTTGAGGTTAGCGTCATGGTCCTGCTGGTCATGGCCGCAGATGGTGACATTGTCCAAGTACGGGTATGTAGCCCGCAAACCGTACTGGTCCACCATTTGGTCCATCGCCCTTTGAAAGACGGAGACCCCATTTGTGACGCCGAAGGGGACCCTGAGGAAGTGGAAGAGCCGGCCGGCTGCTTCAAAGGCAGTATAGGGGCGGTCTTTTGGTCGGATGGGGAGCTGGTGGTAGGCAGATTTGAGGTCGACCGTGGAAAATACTCGGTATTGGGCGATCCGATTTACCATTTCCACGATGCGAGGAAGTGGGTACCCATCAAGCTGCGTGAATCGGTTTATGGTCTGGCTATAATCCACGACCATCCATTTCTTCTCCCCGGACCGGATTACCACCACTTGCGCTCTCCAAGGGCTGTTGCTAGCCTCGATGACCCCCTCTCCCAGTAAACGCTGGACCTCTGACTTGATAAAAGTCATGTCTTGGGCACTGTACCACTGGCTCCTGGTGGCGACGGGCTTACAGTCGGGGGTGAGGTTCGTGAATAGCGAGGGGGGTGCGACTTTCAGTGTCGCAAGGCTGCATACCGTGAGGGGGGGCAAGGGTCCGCCGAACTTCAGTGTCAGGCTTCGGTGGCTGCATTGGAAATCCAGTCCGAGCAGCAGGGGGGCGCAGAGGTGAAGGAGGATATAAAGTTTGAAACGGGTGTATTTGGCGCCCTGGATCGAGAGATCCGCAATGCAGTACCCCGTGATTTGTACCGAGTGGGACCCGAATGCGAGGGCTATGGTTTGGGATGTGGGATGGGTGCGCAAGGAGCAGCGCCTTACCATTTCTGGATGAATAAAGCTCTCCGTGCTCACGGAGTCGAAGAGGCATGAAGTGTCGCGCCCGTTGACTTGGACCTTCATCATCGAGTTCTGCAGATGTTTTGGCCGAGTTTGGTCGAGGGTGATCGCTCCCACTCACGGGTAGTCGGAGTCCTCAGCCGAGTCGGACTCGTAAAATGGCCGCCGTCGTCGGTCGCACGTGTCGGGTCGAGAAGATGGCCACCGACAAGATGGCCGCTCCCATGATTCGCACGAGGCTGATGACGCGTCAGAAGGGGGCGTGTCGGTCCTGTGCGCAGCTGCATTGCGAGGCCTGCGGGCCTGAGAGCCTGATTTTTGGGCCGGCTGTTCTTTGTTTTTCTGGCCCCTGGGTCTGGCCAGGCAGACCCTCGCAAAATGCCCCTTCTTCCCGCAGTCGCTGCAGATCGTGGAGTGGGCTGGGCAGCGTGAGCGTGGGTGCTGGCCCTGCCCGCAGAAGTAGCACGGTGTGCCCCCGGTCTGGGCGGGTTGTCGCGCGGCGCAGGTCCGTAACGTGGCTGAGTCTGAGGAAGTCCGAGGGGGGCTCGCAGAATCCGCGGGGTACGTACCCAAATTATGTCAGGCCACCTCCAGCGGGGAGGCAAGCGTTATTGTGTCCTGGAGGTCTTTTGCCCCGTTTTCGAGTAGCCGCTGCCGGATGTAGGTCGAGCGGATGCCGGACAGGAAAACGTCTCTGATGTGAAGGTTCATATGGGTTTCCCCTGTCACATCCTGATGGTCACAGTCCCTGGCAAGCGCGGTGAGATTTTCAATGAATTCGTCTCGCGATTCCCCCGAGCGCTGCCGGCAGGTAGAGAGCAGACGCCTGGCGTGTACCTCATTGTCGGGTTTGACGAACCGCTTGTGGAGTAACTCGACCGCCTCTTCATAAGTAGTCGCCTTTTCGAGCATGGCGGAGATTCTGTGACTCGGGCGTGGAGTAGGCTCAGCTTGCGTGGCCCCAGGATGGGGGCCTCTGTGGAGTCCAGGTAGGCCTCGAAACATCGGAGCCAGTATTTTAACATTTCTTTTGCCTCCGGTGTCCGTGCTTCCCGGTTGAGCTTCTCTGGTTTTAGGCCTGCGTCCATCCTGATGTAGTTTAGCTTATTAAATTGTTGTACCCTCAATAACGACGCTTAGAGAGTAAACGGTAAAGAAGGCTTTAATAAGCTAAGAACTAGCCTGGTGCCGAGACGGGTGCTAACTGGGTGTCGCCCACAAGGCGGCCGCTTATATACGGCTCCCAGCTGGGCGGAGCCGGAGGCAGAGTTCCCCAGGGTTCCAAGCCCGGTCTTAAAGGGGACATCACCTTACATGATGACAAGGGTACAGTAATACAATAACCGTTCATCACAAGCAGCAACTTAGATTAAACATGAATTAACAGGCAAATGATACTTCAAATATAAAAGAAGAACAAAGAACAATACAGCACAGGAACAGGCCCTTCGGCCCTCCAAGCCCGTACCGGTCATGATACCACCCTTGGCCAAAACCCTCTGCACTTCCTAGTGCCGTATCCCTCTATACCCATCCTATCCATGTGTTTGTCAAGCTGCCTTTTGAACGCCGTTAATGTATCTGCTTCCACAACCTCCCCTGGCAACGCGTTCCAGGCACTCACCACCCTCTGTGTAAAAACCTGCCTCGCACATCTCCTCTAAACTTTGCCCCACAGATCTTAAACCTATGCCCCCTGGTGACTGACCCCTCCACCCTGGGAAAGAGTGCCTGCCCATCCACTCTATCCATGCCCCTCATAATCTTGTAGACCTGTGGGTTGCCCGTTAGATAGTCGAGACAGCAAAGATACATCTCACACAACCACAAGTCGCCACATCATCCCCCGCAGATAGGTGGCTCCACACGCAGTTCAAAACTTTAACCTGGCCTCTGGGGGGGGGGGTCAGATTCTTCACTTTCCCTCTCAACCAATTCACCCTTCGAATGGCGTCAACCAGCAGGCCAATCCCACCCGAGGTCCTCAGAGATGGTTCGCATTGACATGGCGCGTGCACACCAACCCTCGCTCACCCAGGTCGCATTAGTCTCGTTGGCGCAGCTCTCCGGAGTTCCTTTTCACAGTTTGGTCCTCTGATTAAAAACTCTCAGCCCTTTCGCGCGATGGAGTTAGGATTCAGTCCCTTTTAACTCACTCTTACTTTGCTTCCCCAAGAGCCCCCGGAATTCTAGTCTCCTTCTTCCTACCAAACAGAAAACTGAAGCTTTAGTGCAGCTGAATTGACTTTCCGTCACATGAATTCTGTGTCGCTCTCTCTGCCTCTGTCTGCTCTCTCTTTGTGTCTGCACCTGTGCTAATTACCTTCACCCTCCAGCTCCTCCGATTGCAGCTCTCCTTCTGGCCACATGGCCTTTCTGCCTTGAGTTCCTTCCTGTTGCTACTGCTTCCAGTACAAGGTCACATGCATCAGAATTTCTTATTACACACGAAAATTACAATTGATCCATGTACAATAGATTGCAAACTCTACAAATCCCTCTCAAGCATTCGTAAAAATAATGGCAGGTTCCACAGATATTTTAAGGAAATTACAGATTTGCTTTGCTGCGATGCTTTTTGGGTCAGGACGGGTCATTAGCTGCAGAATTCTGGGGACCACACTTTGGGAAGGACCTTGGAGAGGGTACAGAGGGAGCTTTACTCGAATGGTCCCAGTAATAAGGGACTTCACTGAATGTGGAGAGACTGGGGAATCTGGCCTTGTTCTTTTCAGCCCAGAGAGGTTAAGAGGAGATTTAATAGAGGCATTCAAAATCGCAAAGGTTTAATAAATACAGAGAAACTGCTCCGTGTGACTACAGGGTCAGTAAGCGCGGCGGCACGACGGTTAGCACTGCTGCCTCACAGCACTGGGTTCGATTCCCGGCTTGGGTCACTGTCTGTGCGGAGTCTGCACGTTCTCCCCGTGTCTGCGTGGGTTTCCTCCGGGTGCTCCGGTTTCTTCCCACGGTCCAAAGATATGCAGGTTAGGTGGATTGGCCATGCTAAATTGCCCCTTAGTGTCCACAGGTTAGGTGGGGTTAAGGGGTTATGGGGATAGGGCAGGGAGTGGGCATTGAAATAAAAGTGATTTATTTTAGACCTGTCTGATACTCAAAGCTGGGCAGATGGGAAGAGCTAGGAACAATCGTCCCTTTATACATAGATACATAAAACATACAGTGCAGAAGGAGGCCATTCGGCCCATCGAGTCTGCACCGACCCACTTAAGCCCTCACTTCCACCTCATCCCCATAACCCAATAACCCCTCCTAACCTTTTTGGACACTAAGGGCAATTTATCGCGGCCAATCCACCTAACCTGCACGCCTTTGGACTGTGGGAGGAAACTGGAGCACCCGGAGGAAACCCACGCAGACACGGGGAGAACGTGCAGACTCCGCACAGACAGTGACCCAAGCTGGGAATCGAACCTGGGACCCTGGAGCTGTGAAGCCACAGTGCTCGCCACTGTGCTACTGTGCTGCCCATAAATCTAGTTGTTGTGCATGGCCTTTTTCTAGTTAATCTAGTTGATGTGCATGGCCTTTTTCTAGTTAATCTAGTTGTTGTCCATGGCCTTTTTCTAGTTAATCTAGTTGTTGTCCATGGCCTTTTTCTTCAGTGCCTGGTCCTTCTAAATTTTGCTGCACAGCCTCAGGGTCAAGGCCCGAATGGTACCTTCCGACCTGTTGTCCCTGATCGGCCCAATTCACAATGGGAGCCAAAACTGCAAACTCTCTCTCAGAGAGCCAGAGTGCACGATGAAACGATGTTGAGGAGATTTCCATATCTCCGACTCAAGAAAAGTCCCCACGAACCACCCAAGAAAGGAATTCAAACGATCAGGAGTGACGAAATTCTGTCATTACTGATCATCTCGCCCAATGATATCGTCCCACCGAGCGCTGTTGTGAAATGAATGCGTGTGCAGCCCTTTCTAAACTGGGTAACTACAGTGCAACACTGTTCATTGCTTCATCCAACCTTGTGGTGCAGATAAATGGCACCTTTAACCTCGAGATATGAAGACACTTTAGAGAAAGCAAACACCCAGGAGAAAGAGGAATGTGACCTCAGATCCCTGGTGTTTCCAGCCCAAAGCCATGCCATAGACACACCTGTCCACACTGAGGTTGCATCGAGAACATCCAGCGTTGCAGCATGGGACAATAGAGGGATGAGGAGGACACAAAGAATACAAGCAGGAGTGGACCAGGAGGCCTGGCAATCCTGCCGCACTATTTAAACCAACATGGCTGCTCTTGAGTATCAAACGCACTTGCCCGCCCATTACCCATATCCCTTGATTTCCTGTGAGACAAGAACTCTTTCCGTCCCAGTCTTAAATATATTCAACAATGGAGCATCCACAGGCCTCTGGGGCAGAGAACCCTCTGAGAAATTTCTCTTCAGCTCAGTCCTAATAATCGCGCCCCCCCCCCCCCATTCCCCCCTCATCCTGACAGTGTGCTCTTGTGTTTTAGATTCACCAAAACAATCTCTAAGTTTCATCCTATAAAACCACCCCAGAATTGTTTAGGTTTTAATGAGATCGCCTCTCATTCCTCTAAGGTCCAGAGAATATAAACCCAATTTAATTTGCTCCTCAAAGTACAACAATCCTGTCACCCCAGGGTTCAAATGCGTGAAGCTTCGCTGAACCGCCTCCAATGTGGCACATTGGTTAGCACTGCTGCATCACAGCTCCAGGATCCCAGGTTCGATTCCAGCCTCGGGTGACTGTCTGTGCGGAGTTTGCACTTTCTCCCCGTCTCTGCGTGAGTTTCCTCCGGGTGCTCCGGTTTCCCCCCATAGTCCAAAGATGTACAAGTTAGGCAGATTGGCCATGCTAAATGGCCCCTTAGCACCCAAAAGGTTACCAGGTTAGGTTAGGTGAGGTTACTGGATTAAGGGGATAGGGTGGGAGGTTGACCCCAGGTAGGGTACTCTTTCAGTGGGTCGGTGCAGACTCGATGGGGATACTGGCTTACAGGGAGAGGGTTGAGACGTGGGCTTGAGTAGGGTGCTTTTTGTAAGGGCCGTTGCAGACTCGATGGGCCGAAAATTCTATAGAACAAAGAACAAAGAAATGTACAGCACAGGAACAGGCCCTTCGGCCCTCCAAGCCCGTGCCGACCATGCTGCCCGACTAAACTACAATCTTCTACACTTCCTGGGTCCATATCCCTCTATTCCCATCCTATTCATGTATTTGTCAAGATGCCCCTTAAATGTCACTATCGTCCCTGCTTCCACTACCTCCTCCGGTAGCGAGTTCCAGGCACCCACTACCCTCTGCGTAAAAAATTTGCCTCGTACATCTACTCTAAACCTTGCCCCTCTCACCTTAAACCTATGCCCCCTAGTAATTGACCCCTCTACCCTGGGGAAAAGCCTCTGACTATCCACTCTGTCTATGCCCCTCATAATTTTGTATACCTCTATCAGGTCGCCCCTCAACCTCCGTCGTTCCAGTGAGAACAAACCGAGTTTATTCAACCGCTCCTCATAGCTAATGCCCTCCATACCAGACAACATTCTGGTAAATCTCTTCTGCACCCTCTCTAAAGCCTCCACATCCTTCTGGTAGTGTGGCGACCAGAATTGAACACTATACTCCAAGTGTGTGGGCAGACACCAATTGATTGGCAGAGCAGGCTTGATGGGCTGAATGGTCAACTCTCCATCCCAGATCTTATGATCTTCTGAAAGCAACGGGAAATCCACTTTTGTCGATCTGAGCTACAATCTAGCACAACGCTGCTGAAAAGCCTGGCTGGCCCCTACTGAAATCAGGAAGGGGTCACCAGCAAAAAGGGTTTTTAAGTTAACTGAATCTTTCTTTAGCAGTTCTCCCATTTCCCAGGACTTAATTTGTTTGACTCACAGAGAGAGGTGGGTGCATTCAGATAGAAGGAATTAAATCTCCAATTGGATCAAAGCAGGTCTTTTTTATTAACAGATCATTTCAGAAGTGAACGAGCAATCCAAAGCCTAAAAGAACAGTTTTTGCGATTGCCCCCCTGATCTGACCTGACAGTCCAGTCCTGGTGTTGCCTCAGTGTGTGATGACACAATGTTGTGCTGTCATATCCTACATGTGGTCACTTGTGAAATATTCCTACTTGTTTCTGTACCTGTGTCTCTGTGAAATATATCGATAATTTATTTAATACAGGGAGCTCAGGGTGGAGATCATAGTTTCATGGTCACACCCCAAGTACTTTTTATTCATCAACACATTAAGATATTACTGCCCTGTCTTCAGAAGGGAATGTTTGTGGTAGGGACCGTGTCAGAATCTAAATATAGAGACCAGAACCGCTGAAAATCTTCCGCATCATGTCCTCTCTCCAGCTGTTAGAGAGCGACAAGAACGACACCGTTTCTTTAACATAATAAAAATCCCAAGACACTTCACAGTAGCACTTTACAACAAACTGTGACACCAAACCACACAAGAATATATTAGGCCGGACGGAGGACGAATGGCTTTGATTTTCATTTCCTTTCATTTCGAAAGAGGTTTTAGGAGGTGTATTAACAGATGCGAGCATACTCGAGGGGCAGTGAGGTGGAGGGAGGGGAGGCAATTCCAGAGGTTTGGGGCCCAGACAACTGAAGACCCGGCCGTCAGTGATGGAGACGTTAAAATCGGGGGTGCTCAGGAGAGCAGCATTCGAGAAGTGAGAGGCGGTGGGGAGCTGTGCGGCTGGAGGAGATCACAGAGAGTGGGAGGGCTTTGAAATAAGGCGAAGGCAAAGGAGCTCAGAATGATGGGGGAAGGTGAAAATGGAAAGAGAATGTGAGGAATGGCAGCGTAGGATACACAGAGCAGGGGAAAGTGGAAAACAGACGGAAAGCGTAGGCCCTGAGGAACAATACCAGTCGTGAAAGGCAGAGAGAAAAAGGCCAGAGGTTTGGAGCAGTGCCTTGGTGGGATTGGCAAAGCAGAATCGAGGGGGGCAATATGGAGCAGGATTTCCCCATTTCTCCGCAGCGTGGCACAGCGGGCAGGAAAAAGGCGATGAAGTTACCCCCCGCCACACACACAACACCCCACCCATCGCCATGCGACACAACCCCTGGCACTGCCCATTCACTTCCCCCTCACACCTTCCCGCAGAACAGCAGTCCCAGTGGACCGTGCCAGGGGGCATTGACAGGGCCTGTGCCAGGACAGTGCCAGGGGGAGTGCTGGGGCAATGCTAGGGGGCAGTGCCAGATGGCAGTGCCAGAGGGCAGTGCCAAGAGACAGTGCCGGGGGAGTGCTGGGGCAATGCTAGGGGGCAGTGCCAGATGGCAGTGCCAGAGGGCAGTGCCAAGAGACAGTGCCGGGGGAGTGCTGGGGCAATGCTAGGGGGCAGTGCCAGATGGCAGTGCCAGAGGGCAGTGCCAAGAGACAGTGCCAGGGTACCACCTGGGCCTGACCCTCTCCCCCGTGAGCGATGCACTCATCTGAGCCCCTCTGGCGCGTTCTGACTGCCGAGTGCGTGCTGTGAGAGTTCTGTCGTGATTCACAGATAATGTAACCAGGATGGGGGTGGGGATTACTCGGCGCAGAGGCCTGATGATCAGAAGTAAATTTAATTTAACGGGAATGCCGGCTTTGTGCTCGGGATTCCCGTTGCATCACTGGCAGAGGGCGGGGATAATTGCAACACGCCATAACGTCGGCGTGAAACACGATTTGCACTCTTTGTCGCATTTTCTGCTTTGTGGGGGGCACGGTACCACAGTGGTTAGCACTGTTGCTTCACAGCACCAGGGTCCCGGGTTCGATTCCGGCTTGGGTCACTGTCTGTGCAGAGTCTGCACGTTCTCCCCGTGTGTGCATGGGTTTCCTCCGGGTGCTCCGGTTTCCTCCCACAGTCCAAAGATGTGCAGGTTAGGTGGATTGGCCGTGCTAAATTGCCCTTAGTGTCCAAAAAGGTTGGTGGGGGTTATTGGGTTATGGGGATAGGGTGGAGGTGTGGGTTTGGGTAGAGTGCTCTTTCCAAGGACCGGTGCAGACCCGATGGGCTGAATGGCCTCGTTCTGCACTGTAAATTCTATGATTCTATGATTCCCCCCACAGTGTATCACCCTTTACTAACAGTACTTTCCATCTGGCTCTGAATGTCGAGTTGATGAGATGTATGTTACTGACAGCACCCTGCCATTTGGACAGCACCAGCAGTAATGACATTGACTGTCCATTTTTAAATTCATTTATGGCATGTGGGCATCGCTGGTTAGACCAGCATTTATTGCCCATCCCTAGTTGCCCTTCAGAAGGTGGGGGTGAGCTGCCTCCTTGAATTGCTGCAGACCCTGAGGTGTAGGTACTCCCACAGTGCTGTTAGGGAGGGAGTTCCAGGATGTTGACCCAGTGACAGTGAAGGAACGGCCGATATATTTCCCAGTCAGGGTGGTGAGTGAGTTGGAGGGGAACCTCCAGGTGGTGGGGTTCCCAGGTATCTGCTGCTCTTGTCCTTCTAGGCGGTAGTGGTCGTGAGTTTGGAAGGTGCTGTCTGAGGAACCTTGCTGAGTTACTGCAGTGCATCTTGTAGATGGTGCACACGGCTGCCACTGTGCGTCGGTGGTGGAGGGAGTGAATGTTTGTGGAAGGGGGAGCAATCAAGCGGGGCTGCTTTGTCCTGGATGGTGTTGAGCTTCTTGAGTGTTGTTGGAGCTGCACTCATCCAGGCAGGTGGCGAGTATTCCATCACACTCCTGACCTGTGCCTTGTAGATGGTGGACAGGCGTTGGGGGGGTCAGGAGGTGAGTTACTCGCTGTAGGAATCCTAGCCTTTGACCTGCCCTGGTAGCCACAGTGTTAATGTGGCTGGGTCCAGTTCAGTTTCTGGTCAATGGTAACCCCCAGGATGTTGATTGTGGGGGATTCAGCGATGGTAATGCCATTGAATGTCGCGGGGCGATGGTTAGATCCTCTCTTGTAGGAGATGGTCATTGCCTGACACTTGTGTGGCGCAAATGTAACTTGCCAGTTGTCAGCCCAAGCCTAGATATTGTCCGGGTCTTGCTGCATTTGGACACGGACTGCTTCATTATCTGAGGAGTTGTGAATGGTGCTGAACATTGTGCAGTCATCCGCAAACATCCCCACTTCTGACCTTATGATGGAAGGAAGGTCATTGATGAAGCAGCTGAAGATGGTTGGGCCTAGGACACTTTTCTGAGTAACTCCTGCAGTGATGTCCTGGAGCTGAGATGATTGACCTCCAACCACCTCAACCATCTTCCTCTATACCAGGTTTGACTCCAACCAGCAGAGGGTTTTCCCCCTGATTCCCATTGGCTCCAGTTTAGCTCGGGCTCCTTGATGTCACATTCTGTCAAATGCTGTCAAATGCAGAGGGGCTCTGTCAATTAGGGGCAGCACGGTAGCACAAGTGGCTAGCACTGTGGCTTCAGAACGCCAGGGTCCCAGGTTCGATTCCCCGCTGGGTCATTGTGTGCGGAGTCTGCACATCCTCCCCGTGTCTGCGTGGGTTTCCTCCGGGTGCTCCGGTTTCCTCCCACAGTCCAAAGACGTGCAGGTTAGGTGGATTGGCCACGATAAATTGCCCTTAGTGTCCATAAAGGTTAGGAGGGGTTATTGGGTTACGGGGATAGGGTGGAAGTGAGGGCTTAAGTGGGTCGGTGCAGACTTGATGGGCCGAATGGTCTCCTTCTGCACTGTATGTTCTGTGTTCCGTCAAATGCTGCCTTGATGCCAAGGGCAGTCACTCTCACCTCACCTCTGGCATGCAGCTCTTTTTTCCATGTTTGAACTAAGGATGTAATGAGGTCAGGAGCTGAATGCCACTTGATAGCACTGTTGATGATCCTGTCCATCGCTTTGCTGATGATGGAGAAGAGACTGATAGGGCGGTAATTGGCTGGGTTGGATTTGTCCTGTTTCTGGTGTACAGGACACACCTGGAGGAGCAGAAGGAGGCCAGATGGGCCGAATGGCCTCCTTCTGCACTGTAAATTCTATGATAAAACCTGGGTAATTTTCCACATTGCCGGATAGATGCCAGTGTTGTAGCTGCACTGGAACAGCTTGGCGAGGGGTGCGGCAAGTTCTGGAGCACAAGTCATAGAATCATCGAATTTACAGTGCAGAAGGAGGCCATTCGGCCCATCAAGTCTGCACCGGCCCTTGGAAAGAGCACCCTACTTAAGCCCACACCTCCATCCTATCCCCGTAACCCAACAACCCCATTAGCATGGCCAATCCACCTAACCTGCACATCTTTGGACTGTGGGAGGAAACCGGAGCACCCGGAGGAAACCCACGCACACACGGGGAGGATGTGCAGACTCTGCGCAGACAGTGACCCAAGCCGGGAATCGAACCTGGGACCCTGGAGCTGTGAAGCCATAGTGCTAACCGCTGCGCTACCGCGCTGCCCTTAAACTGAGATAGATGGATTTTTATTAGACAAGGGTATTAAAGGATGTGAAGCAAAGGCAAACATATGGAATTAGGACAGAGATCCGCTAAGATCTCAACAAAACAGACAGGAGGGGTTAGATGGTCGCCTGTGTATCTGATCAGTGAATGTACAGCGACTGAAGGAGGTCCCAATCCTGGGGTTCTCTGAGTGGAGTACTGAAAATAGAAGCAGAACATTTTCCGCCCATCAGCATCCACAAAGCTTGTTTTCCAGTGTGGCATTAATATAAGAAAAGTTACTGATAGCGCCCGGAGTAAAATATTCTTCTGTGGGATCATTTACCCCACGACCAACATGGTATTTAGGGTGGAGGAGATTCCAGTGTTCGCAAAACCTGACCACAGTCAAGGTTGGCTCAGCAATCGAAACTCTTGCCTGTTGTTTCTGCTAATCGCTGAGATTGTGACAGATCTCAATGAACCAATGTTCAGCAGCAACTGCATTTATCACCTTCCAGATTCCTGTGGCCTTCCAGCATTCCAGCCTTGCCTCCGTCTCTCCAAGATCACACGAGGAATGAATCCTGACTGCATTGAGCCCAGAGAGAGTGACGGGGGGAGGAGATGGAGAGAGAGGTTTCATATCGGAGCCTCACTGGACACCAGAGTAAAATCTACCATGCTACATATGAAGATGGGCACTTAGCACTTACCCATTTAGACAAGATTCCACATCAGTTGTGTGCTCCATGTCATATCGATATGCTCAGTCATGAGTAATGAGCCAGGCTTAGTTATTTTAAAATAAATTTTAGAGTACCCAATTCTTCTTATTTCTAATTAAGGGGCAATTTAGCGCGGCCAATCCAACTACCCTGCACATCTCTGCGTTGTGGGGGTGAGACCCACGCAGACACGGGGTTAATTTGCAAACTCCACACGGACAGTGACGCGGGGCCAGGATCGAACCCGGGTCCTCGGCGCCATGAGGCAGCAGTGCTAACCACTGCGCCAGCATGCCACCATTGAGCCAGGCATAGTTAACAGAAAGTGAAGAGTGATCATAATATCTTCAAATACAATGTTTGGTTTGAAAAGGAGAAAGTTAACACAGTTGCTAAGATTCTAGATTTTGGTGAAGCTAGCTTTAACAGGATGAGACAGAGACTGTAAACATCAACTAATCAAAAATGTTAATAATAATAATCTTTATTGTCACAAGTAGGCTTACATTAACACCAGTATGAAGTTACTGTGAAAAGCCCCTAGTCGCCACATTCCGGCACCTGTTCGGGTACACAGAGGGAGAATTCAGAACGTTCAAATTATCTAACAGCACGTCTTTCGGGAATCGTGGGAGGAAACCGGAGCACCCGGAGGAAACCCACGCAGACACGGGGAGAACGTGCAGACTCCGCACAGACAGTGACCCAAGCCGGGAATCGAACCTGAGAGCTTGGCACTGTGAAGCAACTGTGCTAACCACTGTGCTACCGCGCTGCCCTAATTCGGTAAAAGTACAGATAAACTGTGGGGTGGGGGGGGGGGCATTCAGAGACAAATTAGTTTAATACCTTTAAGGGGCAAGAGCTCAATTTATCAATAAAACATAGCCATGGTCAACAAAGGAGGTGAGAGATAGCATCATCCTAACGAGCATACACAACTGGAATGGAGAGGCAATGCAGAGACAGACACAAACACAACAAAGGAAGATTCAGGCAATGCCTCTGGGAAATCAGCTTCTCCGCAGTTTGGTTCCGGCCACGTGTGGGCTCGGGCTCCGCATCTGGTCCTGACTCCGGGCTTCTGAAGCCCATGGTAACATCCTAGCCAGCGTCTCAGTAGAAGCCACTTCCCAACATGGATCTCCTCTCCTTTTCTCTACATCTCTTTAGTCTGTGGGTCGATGTATTCACCAGAGACACTGCTGTTACCTGCAGACTCAGAGTAAAGAAATGAGTAGTTGAAATAATTATGGGCAACCAAGTTCTTTTTTTATAAATTTAGAGTACTCAATTCATTTTTTCCAATTAAGGGGCAATTTAGCGCGGCCAATCCACCTACCCTGCTCATCTTTGGGTTGTGGGGGTGAAACCCACGCAAACACGGGGAGAATGTGCAAACTCCACACGGACAGTGACCCGGGGCCGGGATGGAACCTGGGACCTCGGAGCCATGAGGCAGCAGTGCTAACTGCACCATCATGCTGTCCTTGGACAATCATGTTCTTCGGGTGCGCAATGTGTTTGTGGTAGTTGTTGTGTTGCTGGTCCCCTTTTGATGATGGTGTCCTACCCTGACTGACCTGACTGACCCAGATTGTCCCCGACTGACCCCGACTGACCCTGATTGACCCCGACTGACCCCGACTGACCCTGATTGACCCCGACTGACCCCGACTGACTGTGACAGACGCTGTCTGATCCTGACTGGCCCTGACCAACCCTGACAGACCCTAATTGACCTTGACTGGCTGTGAGTGACCCTGACTGACCCTGACTGACGCCTCTGAGTGGAGTACTGAAAATAGGAACAGAACATTCTTGCAAAGCTCGCCCATCAGCATCCACAAAGCTTGTTTTCCAGTGTGGCATTAATATAAGAAAAGTTACTGATAGCGCCCGGATTAAAATATTCTTCTGTGGGATCATTTACCCCACGACCAACATGGTATTTAGGGTGGAGGAGATTCCAGTGTTCGCAAAACCTGACCACAGTCAAGGTTGGCTCAGCAATCGAAACTCTTGCCTGTTGTTTCTGCTAATCGCTGAGATTGTGACAGATTTCAATGAAACAATGTTCAGCAGCAACTGCATTTATCACCTTCCAGATTCCTGTGGCCTTCCAGCATTCCAGCCTTGCCTCCGTCTCTCCAAGATCACACGAGGAATGAATCCTGATTGCATTGAGTCCAGAGAGAGTGGCGGGGGGAGGAGGTGGAGAGAGAGGTTTCATATCGGAGCCTCACTGGACACCAGAGTAAAATCTACCATGCTACATTTGGAGATGGGCACTTAGCACTTACCCATTTAGACAAGATTCCACATCAGTTGTGTGCTCCATGTCATATCGATATGCTCAGTCATGAGTAATGAGCCAGTCTTAGTTATTTTAAAATAAATTTTAGAGTACCCAATTCTTCTTATTTCTAATTAAGGGGCAATTTAGCACGGCCAATCCAACTACCCTGCACATCTCTGGGTTGTGGGGGTGAGACCCACGCAGAAACGGGGAGAATGTGCAAACTCCACACGGACAGTGACGCGGGGCCAGGATGGAACCCGGGTCCTCGGAGCCGTGAGGCAGCAGTGCTAACCACTGCTCCACCGTGCCATCCTTGAGCCAGACGTAGCTAACAGCAAGTGAAGAGTGATCATAATATCATCAAATACAATGTTTGGTTTGAAAAGGAGAAAGTTAACACAGTTGCTAAGATTCTAGATTTTGGTAAAGCTAGCTTTAACAGGATGAGACAGAGACTGTAAACATCAACCAATCAAAACTGTTATTGGGTAAAACTACAGATAAACTGTGGGAGGTTTCCAGAGACGATTTAGTTCAATACCCTTAAGGGGCAAGATTTATGAATAAAACATAGCCATGGTCAACAAAGGAGGTGAGAGATAGCATCATCCTAACGAGCATACACAACTGGAATGGAGAGGCAATGCAGAGATAGACACAAACACAACAAAGGAAGATTCAGGCACTGCCCCTGGGAAATCAGCTTCTCCGCAGTTTGGTTCCGGCCACGTGTGGGCTCGGGCTCCGCATCTGGTCCTGACTCCGGGCTTCTGAAGCCCATGGTAACATCCTAGCCAGCGTCTCAGTAGAAGCCACTTCCCAACATGAATCTCCTCTCCTTTTCTCTACATCTCTTTAGTCTGTGGGTCGATGTATTCACCAGAGACACTGCTGTTACCTGCAGACTCAGAGTAAAGAAATGAGGAGTTGAAATAATTATGGGCAACCAAGTTCTTTTTTTATAAATTTAGAGTACTCAATTCATTTTTTCCAATTAAGGGGCAATTTAGCGCGGCCAATCCACCTACCCTGCACATCTTTGGGTTGTGGGGGTGAAACCCACGCAGACACGGGGAGAATGTGCAAACTCCACACGGACAGTGACCTAGAGCCGGATCGAACCTGGGACCTCGGAGCCATGAGGCAGCAGTGCTAACTGCACCATCATGCTGTCCTTGGACAATCATGTTCTTCGGGTGCGCAATGTGTTTGTGGTAGTTGTTGTGTTGCTGGTCCCCTTTTGATGATGGTGTCCTACCCTGACTGACCTGACTGACCCAGATTGACCCCGACTGACCCCGACTGACCCTGATTGACCCCGACTGACCCCGACTGACCCTGATTGACCCCGACTGACCCCGACTGACCCCGACTGACTGTGACAGACGCTGACTGATCCTGACTGGCCCTGACCAACCCTGACAGACCCTAATTGACCTTGACTGGCTGTGACTGACCCTGACTGACCCTGACTGACCCCTCTCAGTGGAGTACTGAAAATAGGAACAGAACATTCTTGCAAAGCTCGCCCATCAGCATCCTCAAAGCTTCCTTTCCAGTGTGGCATTAATATAAGAAAAGTTACTGATAGCACCCGGAGTAAAATATTCTTCTGTGGGATCATTTACCTCACGACCAACATGGTATTTAGGGTGGAGGAGATTCCAGTGTTCGCAAAACCTGACCACAGTCAAGGTTGGCTCAGCAATCGAAACACTTGCCTGTTGTTTCTGCTAATCGCTGAGATTGTGACAGATCTCAATGAACCAATGTTCAGCAGCAACTGCATTTATCAGCTTCCAGATTCCTGTGGCCTTCCAGCATTCCAGCCTTGCCTCCGTCTCTCCGAGATCACACGAGGAATGAATCCTGACTGCATTGAGTCCAGAGAGAGTGGCGGGGGGAGGAGATAGAACACAGAACATAGAACATAGAAAATACAGCACAGAACAGGCCCTTCGGCCCACGATGTTGTGCCGAACCTTTGTCCTAGATTAATCATAGATTATCATTGAATTTACAGTGCAGAAGGAGGCCATTCGGCCCTTTGAGTCTGCACCGGCTCTTGGAAAGAGCTCCCTACCCAAACTCAACACCTCCACCCAACAGCAAGGGCAATTTGGACATTATGGGCAATTTATCATTGGCCAATTCACCTAACCCGCACATCTTTGGACTGTGGGAGGAAACCGGAGCACCCGGAGGAAACCCACGCAGACACGGGGAGGACGTGCAGACTCCGCACAGACAATGACCCAAGCCGGAATCGAACCTGGGACCATGAAGCTGTGAAGCAATTGCGCTATCCACAATGCTACCGTGCTGCCCTTAAGAAGAAATAAATCTACACTATATCATTTTACCGTCATCCATGTACCTATCCAATAGCTGCTTGAAGGTCCCTAATGTTTCCGACTCAACTACTTCCTCAGGCAGTGCATTCCATGCCCCCACTACTCTCTGGGTAAAGAACCTACCTCTGATATCCCTCCTATATCTTCCACCTTTCACCTTAAATTTATGTCCCCTTGTGTGTTCCACCCGGGGAAAAAGTCTCTGACTGTCTACTCTATCTATTCCCCTGATCATCTTATAAACCTCTATCAAGTCGCCCCTCATCCTTCTCCGCTCTAATGAGAAAAGGCCTAGCACCCTCAACCTTTCCTCGTAAGACCTACTCTCCATTCCAGGCAACATCCTGGTAAATCTTCTTTGCACCTTTTCCAAAGCTTCCACATCCTTCCTAAAATGAGGCGACCAGAACTGTACACAGTACTCCAAATGTGGCCTTACCAAAGTTTTGTACAGCTGCATCATCACCTCACGGCTCTTAAATTCAATCCCTCTGTTAATGAACGCGAGCACACCATAGGCCTTCTTCACAGCTCTATCCACTTGAGTGGCAACTTTCAAAGATGTATGAACATAGACCCCAAGATCTCTCTGCTCCTCCACATTGCCAAGAACTCTACCGTTAACCCTATATTCCGCATTCATATTTGTCCTTCCAAAATGGACAACCTCACACTTTTCAGGGTTAAACTCCATCTGCCACTTCTCAGCCCAGCTCTGCATCCTATCTATGTCTCTTTGCAGCCAACAACAGCCCTCCTTACTATCCACAACTCCACCAATCTTCGTATCGTCTGCAAATTTACTGACCCACCCTTCAACTCCCTCATCCAAGTCATTAATGAAAATCACAAACAGCAGAGGACCCAGAACTGATCCCTGCGGTACGCCACTGGTAACTGGGATCCAGGCTGAATATTTGCCATCCACCACCACTCTCTGACTTCTATCGGTTAGCCAGTTCGTTATCCAACTGGCCAAATTTCCCACTATCCCATGCCTCCTTACTTTCTGCATAAGCCTACCATGGGGAACTTTATCAAATGCCTTACTAAAATCCATGTACACTACATCCACTGCTTTACCTTCATCCACATGCTTGGTCACCTCCTCAAAGAATTCAATAAGATTTGTAAGGCAAGACCTACCCCTCACAAATCCATGCTGACTATCCCTAATCAAGCAGTGTCTTTCCAGATGCTCAGAAATCCTATCCTTCAGTACCCTTTCCATTACTTTGCCTACCACCGAAGTAAGACTAACTGGCCTGTAATTCCCAGGGTTATCCCTAGTTCCTTTTTTGAACAGGGGCACGACATTCGCCACTCTCCAATCCCCTGGTACCACCCCTGTTGACAGTGAGGACGAAAAGATCATTGCCAACGGCTCTGCAATTTCATCTCTTGCTTCCCATAGAATCCTTGGATATATCCCGTCAGGCCCGGGGGACTTGTCTATCCTCAAGTTTTTCAAAATGCCCAACACATCTTCCTTCCTGACAAGTATTTCCTCGAGCTTACCAATCTGTTTCACACTGTCCTCTCCAACAATATCGCCCCTCTCATTTGTAAATACAGAAGAAAAATACTCATTCAAGACCTCTCCTATCTCTTCAGACTCAATACACAATCTCCCGCTACTGTCCTTGATCGGACCTACCCTCGCTCTAGTCATTCTCATATTTCTCACATATGTGTAAAAGGCCTTGGGGTTTTCCTTGATCCTACCCGCCAAAGATTGTTCATGCCCTCTCTTAGCTCTCCTAATCCCTTTCTTCAGTTCCCTCCTGGCTATCTTGTATCCCTCCAATGCCCTGTCTGAACCTTGTTTCCTCAGCCTTACATAAGTCACCTTTTTCCTCTTAACAAGACATTCAACCTCTCTTGTCAACCATGGTTCCCTCACTCGACCATCTCTTCCCTGCCTGACAGGGATATACATATCAAGGACACGTAGTACCTGTTCCTTGAACAAGTTCTACATTTCACTTGTGTCCTTCCCTGCCAGCCTATGTTCCCAACTTATGCACTTCAATTCTTGTCTGACAACATCGTATTTACCCTTCCCCCAATTGTAAACCTTGCCCTGTTGCACGTACCTATCCCTCTCCATTACTAAAGTGAAAGTCACAGAATTGTGGTCACTATCTCCAAAATGCTCCCCCACTAACAAATCTATCACTTGCCCTGGTTCATTACCCAGTACTAAATCCAATATTGCCCCTCCTCTGGTCGGACAATCTACATACTGTGTTAGAAAAGCTTCCTGGACACACTGCACAAACACCACCCCATCCAAACTATTTGATCTAAAGAGTTTCCACTCAATATTTGGGAAGTTAAAGTCGCCCATGACTACTGCCCTATGACTTCTGCACCTTTCCAAAATCTGTTTCCCAATCTGTTCCTCCACATCTCTGTTACTATTGGGGGGCCTATAGAAAACTCCTAACAAGGTGCCTGCTCCTTTCCTATTTCTGACTTCAACCCATACTACCTCAATAGGGTGATACTCCTCGAACTGCCTTTCTGCAGCTGTTATACTATCTCTAATTAATAATGCCACCCCCCCACCTCTTTTACCACCCTCCCTAATCTTATTGAAACATCTATAACCAGGGACCTCCAACAACCATTTCTGCCCCTCTTCTATCCAAGTTTCCGTGATGGCCACCACATCGTAGTCCCAAGTACCGATCCATGCCTTAAGTTCACCCACCTTATTCCTGATGCTTCTTGCGTTGAAGTATACACACTTCAACCCATCTCCCTGCCTGCAAATACTCTCCTTTGTCAGTGTTTGTCTGTCTGTCCTGGCTTTCAACTTCCAGCCTAACTCCCTAAACTTGTTTATTACCTCCACACCCCTTTTCCTACCTATGTCGTAGGATGGAGAGAGAGGTTTCATATCGGAGCCTCACTGGACACCAGAGTAAAATCTACCATGCTACATATGGAGATGGGCACTTAGCACTTACCCATTTAGACAAGATTCCACATCAGTTGTGTGCTCCATGTCATATCGATATGCTCAGTCATGAGTAATGAGCCAGGCTTAGTTATTTTAAAATAAATTTTAGAGTACCCAATTCTTCTTATTTCTAATTAAGGGGCAATTTAGCACGGCCAATCCAACTACCCTGCACATCTCTGGGTTGTGGGGGTGAGACCCACGCAGAAACGGGGAGAATGTGCAAACTCCACACGGACAGTGACCTAGGGCCAGGATCGAACCCGGGTCCTCGGAGCCATGAGGCAGCAGTGCTAACCACTGCTCCACCGTGCCATCCTTGAGCCAGACTTAGCTAACAGCAAGTGAAGAGTGATCATAATATCATCAAATACAATGTTTGGTTTGAAAAGGAGAAAGTTAACACAGTTGCTAAGATTCTAGATTTTGGTAAAGCTAGCTTTAACAGGATGAGACAGAGACTGTAAACATCAACCAATCAAAACTGTTATTGGGTAAAACTACAGATAAACTGTGGGAGGTTTCCAGAGACGATTTAGTTCAATACCCTTAAGGGGCAAGATTTATCAATAAAACATAGCCATGGTCAACAAAGGAGGTGAGAGATAGCATCATCCTAACGAGCATACACAACTGGAATGGAGAGGCAATGCAACGACAGACACAAACACAACAAAGGAAGATTCAGGCACTGCCCCTGGGAAATCAGCTTCTCCGCAGTTTGGTTCCGGCCACGTGTGGGTTCGGGCTCCGCATCTGGTCCTGACTCCGGGCTTCTGAAGCCCATGGTAACATCCTAGCCAGCGTCTCAGTAGAAGCCACTTCCCAACATGGATCTCCTCTCCTTTTCTCTACATCTCTTTAGTCTGTGGGTCGATGTATTCACCAGAGACACTGCTGTTACCTGCAGACTCAGAGTAAAGAAACGAGGAGTCAAAATGAATATGGACAACCAAGTTCTTCTGGTGCGCAATGTGTTTGTGGCAGTTGTTTTGCTGCTGGTCCCCTTTAGAAGACGGTGTCCGACCCTGGCTGACCCTGACTGACCCTGGCTGACCCTGGCTGACCCTGACTGACCCTGGCTGAGCCTGGCTGACCCTGACTGACCCTGGCTGAGCCTGACTGACCCTGATAAGAACATAGGAAATAGGAAAAATACAAACAGACTTTCAGGCCTGATTTCCTATTCTAATGACCAAAATGCGTAATCTCTCACTTCCCCGCATTATGCTCCATCTGTCGCTTGATGCCCACTCACATAACCTGTCTGAATATCTATGCAGCCTCGTAATACCCCCCCTCACAGGCTATCGTTTCAACTAGCTTTGCAAAAGAGGAGATTGGAGGTTCCAGGTGAGGGGTTGGGGGCATCATTTATCAAACAATCCGTCACGCTCTTTAGCACAGGGCTAAGTCGCTGGCTTTGAAAGGAGACCAAGGCAGGCCAGCAGCATGGGTTCAATTCCCATAACAGCCTACCTGAACAGGTGCTAGAATGTGGCGACTAGGGGCTTTTCACAGTAACTTCATTTGAAGCCTCCTTGTGACAATAAGCGATTTTCATTTCATTTCATTTAGGGCAGCACGGTAGCATTGTGGTTAGCACAATTGCTTCACAGATCCAGGGTCCCAGGTTCGATTCCCCGCTGGGTCACTGTCTGTGCGGAGTCTGCACATCCTCCCCGTGTGTGCGTGGGTTTCCTCCGGGTGCTCCGGTTTCCTCCCACAGTCCAGAGATGTGCAGGTTAGGTGGATTGGCCGTGATAAATTGCCTTTAGTGTCCAAAATTGCCCTTCGTGTTGGTTGAGTGGGGTTACTGGGTTACGGGGATAGGGTGGAGGTGTGGGCTTCGGTAGGGTGCTGTTTCCAAGAGCCGGTGCAGACTCGATGGGCCGAATGGCCTCCTTCTGCACTGTAAATTCGATGAAAAAAGAAGTGTGGCGTGGGGGCGGCTAGTTAGAGGGTCCTCCCCATATAAAGCAATGTCAGAGAGGGGTTTGATGGACCCAAGCAGATAAGCAGTAGGATTGATATGTTGGAAACACTTGGGAATAATAATAATCTTTATTGTCACAAGTAGCCTTACATTAACACGGCAATGAAGTTACTATGTAAGTCCCCGAGTCGCCACATTCCAGCGACCACGGGACACAGAGAGAGAATTCAGAATGTCCAATTGAACTAACAGGGTGGGCCGAGATTGTCCGGCCCCCGCCGGGTCGGAGAATCCCCGGGGGGCAGACGCGAATCTCACCCCGCCTCAACGACGCCGGTTGCCCTGTTCTCCGGTGCCGTTTTTCGGGGGCCGGCGGGATTTCCGCCACGCCGGTCGTGGGCCATTGACAGCGGCCCCCCCTCCCCCCCCCGGCGATTCTCCGAGTGGACCGAATGGCCTTCCAGTTTTGGCCAGTCCCGCCGGCGTGAATTACTCGCCTCACGCACGGCAGGACCTGGCAGGTAAGTGCGCGGGGGCGATCCAAGGGGGGGGGGCGCGGGGGGGATCCGACTCCGGGGGGCTCCCACAGTGGCCTGGCCCGCGATCGGGACCTACCGATCCTGCGGGTGGGCTGTTTCTCTGGGGGCCTTCTTTCCTCTGCGCCGGGCACCTGTAGGGCTCTGCCATATCGTCCGGAGCCTGGCGCAGCGAAGAGAACCCACGCGCATGCTCGGAAATACGCCGGCCGGTCTGCGCATGCACAGAAATACACTGGCCAGTCGGCACATGTGCAGAAATACACCGTCCGGTCCGCGCATGCACAGAAATACACCAGCCGGTCGGCACATGCGCGAGATCATGCTGGCCATTCCGCGCATGTGCAAACTCGTGCCGATCCTTCGGCGCCGGCTGGAGTGGCGGCAACTCCAGCAGCAACCTAACCCCCGAAAGTTAGCAGAATTCCTCACTTTCGGGGGCTGTTGACGCCGGAGTGGTTGGTGCAGGTTTTCCCGCTGGCAGGGAGACTTAGTCCCCAGAAGAGGCAATCCCACCGCACATCTTTCGGGACTTGTGGGAGGAAAGCGGAGCACCCGGAGGAAACCCACGCAGGCACGGGGAGGACGTGCAGACTCCGCACAGACACTGACCCAAGCCAGGAATCGAATCCGGGACCCCGGCGTTGTGAAGCAATAGTGCTAATCACTGCGCTACCGTGTAGAGTTACAAGTTGTTGAGGGTGAAAGACAGATTTGAGAAAGAGAGAGGTGATCAGTGAGCTCCAATCCAGACAGGAGGGAGCCGCGCACGGTCAGCGGTCACACTTGATGCCTTGTCTCCAGGACTGGAGAGGGGACTGTCACCTCACAGAGTTTACGATCTGGGGAACCACAAACATGAACAAAAGAAAGGAGTACGCATTAACTCGAAATAGTTTACGGTCAAGTAATCTGATCCCACACACCAGAATGCGGAGTATGGGAATGAATCATCAGGAGTAAATATTCCTGCCGAGTGTCAATGAGTGGGGAACATTAAGCCCATCCCCTGGGCTGTGGAAGGAACAGTGCTCATTATGCTTCCTCCCTTATGCACAAAATACCCCAATTCATCCAATTACTGGCTGCTAATCCAGTAATCTCTCGATGCATTACATTTCCCAAATAGTTCCTTGGGCGGCGACGTGTCAGAGCAGGGCCTGCACAGGGGGAGCACGAGCACTGACGTAATGACCCAGCATTCAAACCTTTCCTGAAGGCCTTTATCCTCCTAAAGGATGCCCGGGTCAGAGAGTTTCCGATCACTGTATGTCTCTCTTTACTCAGACTGCTGGCCAGATTCTTACAGTCAGCAATGTGATGGAATACTCTCCACTTAGGGTGGCACGGTAGCACAGTGGTTAGCACTGTTGCTTCACAGCGCAAGGGACCCACTCCCGAAAGACGTGCTGTTCGGTGAACTGGACATTCTGATTTCTCCCTCTGTGCACCCGAACAGGCGCCAGAATATGGCGACTAGGGGCTTTTCGCAGTAACTTCATTGCAGTGTTAATGTAAGCCACTTGTGACAATAAAGATTATTATATTATTATCTGGATGAGTGCAGCTCCAACAGCACTCAGGCAGGGCTGGTTTAGTACAGTGGGTTAAACAGCTGGCTTGTAAAGCAGAACAATGCCACCAGCACGGTTCAATTCCCGTAACAGCCTCCCCGAACAGGCGCCGGAATGTGGTGACTAGGGGCTTTTCACAGTAACTTCATTTGAAGCCTACTTGTGACAATAAGCAATTATTATAAGATGTTCGACACCATCCAGGATAAAGCATTCCTGCTTGATTGACATCACATCCACTATCTTCAACATTCACTCCCTCCACCATTGACATACAGTGGCAGCCGTGTGTACCATCTACAAGATGCACTGCAGGGGGCAGCACGGTGGCGCAGTGGGTTAGCACTGCAGCCTCACAGCGCCGAGGACCCGGGTTCGATTCCGGCTCTGGGTCACTGTCCGTGTGGAGTTTGCACATTCTCCCCGTGCTTGCGTGGGTTTCGCCCCCACAACCCAAAGATGTGCAGTGTAAGTGGATTGGCCACGCTAAATTGCCCCTCAATTGGAAAAATGAATTGGGTACTCTAAATCTATTTTAAAAAAGAGAGGTGCACTGCAGGAAATCACCAAGATTCCTTCAATGGCCAAACGTCCAAACCCACGACCTCTGCCACTGAGATTGATGGGATACAATGGGCACACCACCACCTGCAAGTTCCCTTACACATCACACACCATCCCGACTTGGAAATATATCGCCGTTCCTTCACTGTCGTGGGGTCGAAATCCTGGAACTCCCTCCTACCTACAGGACACGGACTGCAGCAGTCTCCCGTGGATGGATATGGCTGGCACGAGGGGACATAACTTTAAACTGAGGGGTAATAGATATAGGACACAGGTCTTTCTTTACGCAAAGAGTAGTGAGGCCGTGGAATGCCCTACCTGCTACAGTAGTGAACTCGCCAACATTGAGGGCATTTAAAAGTTTATTGGATAAACATATGGATGATAATGGTATAGTGTAGGTTAGATGGCTTTTGTTTTGGTGCAACATCGTGGGCCGAAGGGCCTGTACTGCGCTGTATTGTTCTATGTTCTATGTTCTAAGGCAGCTGACCACCACCTCCTCCAGGGGCAATTAGGGATGGGCGATAAATGCTGGGCTTTCCCACAATGTCCACATCCCCCCCAAAAATGAAAAAGATCTTCTCACCCATGTGACATAAATCTAAACAAAACCATCATTGGGGAATTAAGCCTCGACACCGACACGAGAATGCATGTTCCTCACCTTACACCTGCTTCCTCGCCTCACACCCAATGCGGTCTCCATGCTAAAATGATACATAACAGCTGGGAGTCTGGCCAAGGTCAAATCAAGTTAATTTGTTATCTTCCATGAGGTGAGGCAGTGGTCTTATCACTGGAGAAGTAGTCTTATCCCGGGGCAATGTTCCGGAGACCTGGGTTCAAATCTCACCACAGCAGACGGTGAAATTTGATTTCAATAAAAATTGGGATCACCATATGGTAAAAGTCCATCTGGTTCACTAATGTCCATTCGGGAAGGAAATCTGTCATCTTTGCCAGGCCGAGCAAGTTCAACGGCAATGCCCCATGAATTAATTCTTTAAAAAAGAGTTATGTGCACTCTGCAGGATCTGGTTTATTCCACGGAAATTCTTCTCACCCAGAGGCTGTGTGTGTATTGGGAATATTCTCTCTGTGGATAATGAGTGTACGATGTGTGCAATTGGTATATGTGCTCTGTGTACAATGGGTATATGTGCTCTGTGTACAGTGGGTATATGTGCTCTGTGTACAGTGGGTATATGTGCTCTGTGTACAGTGGGTATATGTGCTCTGTGTACAATGGGTATATGTGTTCTGTGTACAGTGGGTATATATGCTCTGTGTACAATGGGTATAAGTGCTCTGTGTACAATGGGTATATGTGCTCTGTGTACAATGGGTATGTGTGCTCTGTGTACAGTGGGTATATGTGCTCTGTGTACAGTGGGTATATGTGCTCTGTGTACAGTGGGTATATGTGCTCTGTGTACAGTGGGTATATGTGCTCTGTGTACAATGGGTATATGTGTTCTGTGTACAGTGGGTATATATGCTCTGTGTACAATGGGTATATGTGCTCTGTGTACAATGGGTATATGTGCTCTGTGTACAATGGGTATGTGTGCTCTGTGTACAGTGGGTATATGTGCTCTGTGTACAGTGGGTATATGTGCTCTGTGTACAGTGGGTATATGTGCTCTGTGTACAGTGGGTATATGTGCTCTGTGTACAGTGGGTATATGTGCTCTGTGTACAGTGGGTATATGTGCTCTGTGTACAATGGGTATATGTGCTCTGTGTACAATGGGTATATGTGCTCTGTGTACAATGGGTATATGTGCTCTGTGTACACTAGGTATATGTGCTCTGTGTACAATGGGTATATGTGTTCTGTGTACAGTGGGTATATGTGCTCTGTGTACAGTGGGTATATGTGCTCTGTGTACAATGGGTATATGTGCTCTGTGTACAATGGGTATGTGTGCTCTGTGTACAATGGGTATATGTGCTCTGTGTACAATGGGTATATGTGCTCTGTGTACAATGGGTATATGTGCTCTGTGTACAATGGGTATATGTGCTCTGTGTACAATGGGTATATGTGCTCTGTGTACAATGGGTATATGTGCTCTGTGTACAATGGGTATATGTGCTCTGTGTACACTAGGTATATGTGCTCTGTGTACAATGGGTATATGTGCTCTGTGTACAATGGGTATATGTGTTCTGTGTACAGTGGGTATATGTGCTCTGTGTACAGTGGGTATATGTGCTCTGTGCACAATGGGTATATGTGCTCTGTGTACAATGGGTATATGTGTTCTGTGTACAGTGGGTATATGTGCTCTGTGTACAATGGGTATATGTGCTCTGTGTACAGTGGGTATATGTGCTTTGTGTACAGTGGATATATGTGCTCTGTGTACAATGGGTATATGTGCTCTGTGTACAATGGTATATGTGCTCTGTGTACAATGGGTATATGTGCTCTGTGTACAGTGGGTATATGTGCTCTGTGTACAATGGGTATATGTGCTCTGTGTACAATGGGTATATGTGCTCTGTGTACAATGGGTATATGTGCTCTGTGTACAATGGGTATATGTGCTCTGTGTACACTAGGTATATGTGCTCTGTGTTCAATGGGTATATGTGTTCTGTGTACAGTGGGTATATGTGCTCTGTGTACAGTGGGTATATGTGCTCTGGGTACAATGGGTATATGTGCTCTGTGTACAATGGGTATGTGTACTCTGTGTACAATGGGTATATGTGCTCTGTGTACAATGGGTATATGTGCTCTGTGTACAATGGGTATATGTGCTCTGTGTACAATGGGTATATGTGCTCTGTGTACAATGGGTATATGTGCTCTTTGTACAATGGGTATATGTGCTCTGTGTACAATGGGTATATGTGCTCTGTGTACACTAGGTATATGTGCTCTGTGTACAATGGGTATATGTGTTCTGTGTACAGTGGGTATATGTGCTCTGTGTACAGTGGGTATATGTGCTCTGTGCACAATGGGTATATGTGCTCTGTGTACAATGGGTATATGTGCTTTGTGTACAATGGGTATATGTGCTCTGTGTACAATGGGTATATGTGCTCTGTGTACAATGGGTATATGTGCTCTGTGTACAATGGGTATATGTGCTCTGTGTGCAATGGGTATATGTGCTCTGTGTACAATGAGTATATGTGCTCTGTGTGCAATTGGTATATGTGCTCTGTGTACAGTGGGTATATGTGCTCTGTGTACAGTGGGTATATGTGCTCTGTGTACACTAGGTATATGTGCTCTGTGTACAATGGGTATATGTGCTCTGTGTACAATGGGTATATGTGCTCTGTGTACACTAGTCATATGTGCTCTGTGTACACCAGGTATATATGCTCTGTGTACAATGGGTATATGAGCTCTGTGTTCAATGGGTATATGTGCTCTGTGTACACTAGGTATATGTGCTCTGTGTACAATGGGTATATGTGCTCTGTGTACAATGGGTATATGTGCTCTGTGTACAATGGGTATATGTGCTCTGTGTACAATGGGTATATGTGCTCTGTGTACAATGGGTGTATGTGCTCTGTGTACAATGGGTATATGTGCTCTGTGTACAATGGGTATATGAGGTCTGTGTACAATGGGTACAGGATAAAACTCACAGCTATATCAACCTTGGGAGAGGTTTTCCCCTTCATGTCCTGGGCTGCATCAACATAGTTACTCCATCAGCAAATGCCCTCAGAGCGCCACATGCTACTTAACCATGGCTTGTATCCGAGCCGAGCTGGAGCACAATCACTAGCTTGTGGCTCCATATGGGGTGGGGCATGACCCTGTGGTGGATCAACCGTCCAGCACTCTCCATCTGTACTTCTGTAACTAGTGAAGAATCCTTCAATTCTGGAAAAGTACCAGAGGATTGGAAAACTGCCGATGTAACACCTTTATTCAGAAATGGAGGGAGACAAAATAACGAGCAATAACAGGCCCATTAGCTTGACATCTGTCATTGGGAAAATGTTAGAGTCCATTATAAAGGATGTGATAGGAGGACATTAGAAATCCATAATATCATCAAGCAGAGTCAGCATGGCTTCATGAGAGGAAATCATGTCTGACCAATTTATTAAAATCTTCCAGGTGGTAATGAGCAGGGTAGATGAAGGGGAATGAGTAGTATACTTATATTTTCAAAAAGCATTTGATAAACTACCACAGAAAAGGCTACTTAATAAGATAAGAGCCCATGGTGTTGGGGGTGTGTATTAGCATCAATAGAAGGTTGTCTAACTAAAACAAAACAGAGAGTTGGAATAAGAGAGGCATTTTCAGGATGGCAACCTGGAACCAGTGGAGTGTCGCAGGGATCACTGCTGGGAACACAATGATTGACAATATATAAATGACTTGGGACGAGGGAGGTGAATATATTATTGCCAAGTTTGTGGATAACATAAAAATAGGTGGGAAGGCAAGTGGTGTGGACGAGACAAAGAGTTTACAGAGGGATATAGACAGGTTTGGTGAGTGGGTAAAAACTTGGCAGATGGAATATAATGTAGGAAAGTGTGAAGTTAGCACTTTGGTAGGAAGAATAAAGGAGCTGAGTATTATTTAAATGGAGAGAGGCTGCAGAAAGCTGCAGCACTGAGGGGTCTGGGTGTCCTCGTGCCTAATTCACAAAAAGCTGCAGCACAGAGGGATGTGCGGGTCCTCATGTCTCAATCACTAAAAGCTAGCGTGCACAAGCTCAGCAGGCAATTGGGAAGGTAAATGGAATGTTGGCCTTTATTTCAAAGGTGCTGGAGTATAAAAATAGGGAAGCCTTGCTAAAACTACACAAGGTGCTAGTTAGACCACACCCGGAATTCTGTGAGTGGTTTTGATCCCCGTATCTAAGGAAAGATATACCGGCATTGGAGGCAAGTCCAGAGAAGGTTCACTCGGTTGATCCCGGGAATGGAGGGATTTTCTCATGAGGAGAGGTTGAGTAGGTTGGGCCTGTCCTCGCTGGAGTTTAGAAGAATGAGAGGCGACCTTATTGAGACGTATCGGATTCTCAGGGGGTTTGACAGGGTCAATGCTGAGAGGTTGTTTCCCCTTGTGGGAGAGCCTAGGACCAGAGGGCAGAATCTCAGAGTAAGGGGATCACCCATTGAAGACAGAGATGAGGAGGAATTTCTTCTCTCTGAGGATAGTGAATCTGTGGAATTCTTCACCACAGAGAGCTGTAGAGGCTGGGTCATTACATAGAACATAGAACATAGAACATTACAGCGCAGTACAGGCCCTTCGGCCCTCGATATTGCGCCGACCTGTGAAACCACTCTAAAGCCCATCTACATTATTACCTTATCGTCCATATGTCTATCCAATGACCATTTGAATGCCCTTAGTGTTGGCGAGTCCACTACTGTTGCAGGCAGGGCATTCCACACCCTTACTACTCTCTGAGTAAAGAACCTACCTCTGACATCTGTCCTATATCTATCTCCCCTCAATTTAAAGCTATGTCCCCTCGTGCTGGACATCACCATCCGAGGAAAAAGGCTCTCACTGTCCACCCTATCCAATCCTCTGATCATCTTGTATGCCTCAATTAAGTCACCTCTTAACCTTCTTCTTTCTAAAGAAAATAACCTCAAGTCCCTCATCTTCCCTCATAAGATCTTCCCTCCAGACCAGGCAACATCCTGGTAAATCTCCTCTTCACCCTTTCCAATGCTTCCACATCCTTCCTATAATGTGGCGACCAGAATTGGATGCAATACTCCAAATGCGGCCGCACCAGAGTTTTGTACAGCTGCAACGTGACCTCATGGCTCCGAAACTCAATCTCTCTACCAATAAAAGCTAACACACCGTACGCCTTCTTAACAACCCTCTCAACCTGGGTGGCAACTTTCAGGGATCTATGTACATGGACACCGAGATCTCTGCTCATCCACACTGCCAAGAATCTTACCATTAGCCCAGTACTCTGTCTTCCTGTTATTCCTTCCAAAATGAATCACCTCACACTTTTCTGTATTAAACTCCGTTTGCCACCGGCAGAGTAAACTCGATGGGCGAGTGGCCTAACTTCTGTTCCAAAGTCTTATACGAGTTAATATTCTGTCATCTAAGCTGACGATCTCCTTTTTCTGCAATCTCCAGCTTTGAAAACTCAACAAATCGCTACCTGACACCATGGGTGGATTGTTCGATTCTGGGGCTACGTCCCCACTCCGGCGTGGGAACGGTGGCGTTTTACGCCAGACAAAATGGCGTGAAGCGGCCACCGATTCCCTGTGTTGCTGGGGGCTAGCATGCCGGCAGCGAAGAGCACCCGGCTCTAGCTGCCGATACGGCCCGGACAATTGCCGGGTCCAGGGCGCGGGGCGGAGGCCTACAGCAGCAGCGCTACATGGAGCTGGCTGCTCGCGGATCCGGCCCGCGAAATAGTGCCCCCCCCCCCCCCCCCTTTGGCTGGGTTTGCGTGCCCCGGACCACTCCCGCCACAGTGCCCCCAGCCCCTAATAAAGTCTCCCCCTGCCCACAGATCGACCCTCCCACGACTGTGGCCGTGCTTGTCGGAGTCCACCGCCGCCACGCCGAGTTCCCGGCGGGTGAGACCATGGGAGACCCACGCCGTCGGGAACTCGGTCGATCGGGGACGGAGCATCGGGGGGGCGGGCCTCAGCTAACATCCTTGAAGGGAACTGGCTATTTCTGATAGGTAAAAGAGTAATTGATTTAGCCATTTTATTGTCAATACTAAAGTCCAGTTTAAAATCCATTTTTAAATGGATTTCATCACTACAAAAACATGCAGCTTGCCGAATTTGCATTGGCAAAGCTCAGAATCTGAAACGTTCAAAAAACTAGCTGAAGCTTATTCAACATTTTACTGATATCATAAACTGACCATTGTTCTAATTGCAAAAGCTGTGCAGCATACCCAAGGTCGCCATGACTACATAGCACACCATTGTTCACAATACAGATAAAAGCACAGCCAGCAATAAACCATGAAAAAGTAGAATTGATTGAAAGGATATATCACATTCCAACACACACAAACATCTACAAATGCAATATGTCCGAATATATGTTGCACATTGATGATTGACAACTAACCATCCACCCAAATGCATTTGAAACCCATCCAAGCCAAGCAGCACATTGCAGGGGTAGGGACAGATGGAGTCAGGCTGATAACATTCTCCTTGAACATAGAGGTCCGGGCAGCCATTTTCTATCCAGGATCACTCTATACCTTTGATCAAACTACTCGCTATCCTTATTTCGTATTTTCATGTTTCCACTCTAACTCTTAAAGTTTGCGCAAGCTGTTTTGCTATTTTTTAATTTATTTCTTCATAAATTTAGATTTTTTTCATAGATTTGGGGCTGGTTTAGCACAGGGCTAAAGAGCTGGCTTTTAAAGCAGACCAAGGCAGGCCAGCAGCACGGTTCAATTCCCATACCAGCCTCCCCGAACAGGCGCCGGAATGTGGCGACTAGGGGCTTTTCACAGTGACTTCACTTGAAACCTACTTTTGACAATAAGCGATTTTCATTTTCATTTTTTCATTTTCATACCAATTCATTTTTTCCAATTAAGGGGCAATTTAGCGTGGCCAATCTACCTACCCTGCACATCTTTTGGGTTGTGGGCAGCGAAACCCACTCAAACACGGGGAGAATGTGCAAACTCCACACGGACAGTGACCCAGAGCCGGGATCGAACCTGGGACCTCGGCGCCATGAGGCAGCAGTGCTAACCCACTGCGCCACCGTGCTGCCCTAGCTGTTTTGCTTTAAGCAAAGAACCGTTACTTTATTTTTGAAAGTTAAATCCGTTGTAAACCATTAAGCCAATTATTTCTCTTTAAGTCCTTTGCTTGCAAGGGCTTTTTGAGAACATTTGGGGTGAAATTCTTCCGAAACGGCGCGATGTCCGCCGACTGGTGCCCAAAACGGCGCCAATCAGACGGGCATCGCGCCGCCCCAAAGGTGCGGAACGCCGGACGAATTTCCGCCCCGCCAGCTGGCGGAAACGGCCTTTGTTGCCCCGCCAGCTGGCGCGGAAATGACATCTCCGGGCGGCGCATGCGCGGGAGCGTCAGCGGCCGCTGACAGTTTCCCACGTATGCGCAGTGGAGGGAGTCTCTTCCGCCTCCGCCATGGTGGAGACCGTGGTGGAGGCGGAAGGGAAAGAGTGCCCCCACGGCACAGGCCCGCCCGCGGATCGGCGGGCCCCGATCGCAGGCCAGGCCACCGTGGGGGCACCCCCCGGGGTCAGATCGGCCCGCGCCCCCCCCAGGACCCCGGAGCCCGCCCACGCCGCCTTGTCCCGCCGTTCAAAAGGTGGTTTAATCCACGCCGGCGGGACAGGCAATTTATCGGCGGGACTTCGGTCCATCCAGGCCGGAGAATCGAGCGGGGGGCCCCGCCAACTGGCGCGGCCCGATTCCCGCCCCCGCCGAATATCCGGTACCAGAGACTTTGGCAACCGGCGGGGGCGGGATTCACGGCAGCCCCCGGTGATTCTCCAACCCATAAACAACTGGGATCAAGTGGATCCCTTGAAGAGTATAGAGATTGTCGAAATAGAGTTAAGAGGGAAATCAGGAGGGCAAAAAGGGGACATGAAATTGCTTTGGCAAATAATGCAAAGGAGAATCCAAAGAGCTTCTACAGATACATAAAGGGAAAAAGAGTAACTAGGGACAGAGTAGGGCCTCTTAAGGATCAACAAGGACATCTATGTGCAGAGCCACAAGAGTTGGGTGAGATCCTGAATGAATATTTCTCATCGGTATTCACGGTGGAGAAAGGCATGGATGTTAGGAAACTAAGGGAAATAAATAGTGATGTCTTGAGAAGTGTGCATATTACAGAGGAGGAGGTGCTGGAAGTCTTAAAGCGCATCAAGGTAGGTAAATCCCCGGGACCTGATGAAATGTATCCCAGGATGTTGTGGGAGGCTAGGGAGGAAATTGCGGGTCCCCTAACAGAGATATTTGAATCATCGGCAGCCACAGGTGAGGTGCCTGAAGATTGGAGAGTGGCGAATGTTGTGCCCTTGTTTAAGAAGGGCAGCAGGGAAAAGCCTGGGAACTACAGACCGGTGAGCCTAACGTCTGTAGTAGGTAAGTTGCTAGAAGGTATTCTGAGAGACAGGATCTACAAGCATTTAGAGAGGCAAGGACTGATTCGGGGCAGTCAGCATGGCTTTGTGCGTGGAAAATCATGTCTCACAAATTTGATTGAGTTTTTTGAGGGGGTGACCAAGAAGGTAGATGAGGGCAGTGCAGTAGACGTTGTCTACATGGACTTTAGCAAAGCCTTTGACAAGGTACCGCATGGTAGGTTGTTGCAGAAGGTTAAAGCTCACGGGATCCAGGGTGAGGTTGCCAATTGGATTCAAAATTGTCTGGACAACAGAAGAGAGTGGTTGTAGAGGGTTGTTTTTCAAACTGGAGGCCTGTGACCAGTCGTGTGCCTCAGGGATCGGTGCTGGGTCCACTGTTATTTGTGATTTATATTAATGATTTGGATGAGAATTTAGGAGGCATGGTTAGTAAGTTCGCAGATGACACCAAGATTGGTGGCACAGTGGATAGTGAAGAAGGTTATCTAGGATTGCAACGAGATCTTGATCAATTAGGCCAGTGGGCCGACAAATGGCAGATGGAGTTTAATTTAGATAAATGTGAGGTGATGCATTTTGGCAGATCGAATCAGGCCAGGACCTACTCAGTTAATGGTATAGCGTTGGGGAGAGTTATAGAACAAAGAGATCTAGGAGTACAGGTTCATAGCTCCTTGAAGGTGGAGTCGCAGGTGGACAGGGTGGTGAAGAAGGCATTCGGCATGCTTGGTTTCATTGGTCAGAACATTGAATACAGGAGTTGGAACGTCTTGTTGAAGTTGTATAAGACATTGGTACGGCCACACTTGGAATACTGTGTGCAGTTCTGGTCACCCTATTATAGAAAGGATATTATTAAACTAGAAAGAGTGCAGAAAAGATTTACTAGGATGTTACTGGGACTTGATGGTTCGAGTTATAAGGAGAGGCTGGATAGACTGGGACTTTTTTCCCTGGAGCGTAGGAGGCTTAGGGGTGATCTTATAGAGATCTATAAAATAATGAGGGGCATAGATAAGGTAGATAGTCAACATCTTTTCCCAAAGGTAGGGGAGTCTAAAACTAGAGGGCATAGGTTTAAGGTGAGAGGGGAGAGATTCAGAAGGGCCCAGAGGGGCAATTTCTTCACTCAGAGGGTAGTGAGTGTCTGGAATGGGCTGCCAGATGTAGTAGTAGAGGCGGGTACAATTGTGTCTTTTAAAAAGCATTTAGATAGTTACATGGGTAAGATGGGTATAGAGGGTTATGGGCCAAGTGCGGGCAACTGGGACTAGCTTAATGGTAAAAACTGGGCGGCATGGACTGGTTGGGCCGAAGGGCCTGTTTCCATGCTGTAAACTTCTATGATTCTATGATTCTATAGTGACGCCCCTGAGTCTCTCAATTATAATCAATAGACACAATAAAAGATTTTTATTTTGCAATCGAGAAGTGTAACTTAAATTCTACTGACTTTGAAGTGTATACGAGACTATACTGAAACCGCACGGTAGATTCCTACAGTCCTACCCGGAGACCGTCGATACGTGGCCTGGCATACTCTCCGGAGCGGGCGAAGCATCGCGAAAGCGGCACGTCCCCCGATTTGGTCCGGAACTGTGGTTCTCCGGCCAATCGGCAAACGGGCCCCCCCGCTCGATTCTCCGGCCCGGATGGGCCAAAGTCCCGCCGATAAATTGCCTGTCCCGCCGGCGTAAATTAAATCACCTACCTTACCGGCGGGACAAGGCGGCGTGGGCGGGCTCCGGGTTCCTGGGGCGTGGGGCGGTCTGGCCCCAGGGGGGTTCCCCCACGGTGGCCTGGCCCGCGATCGGGGCCCACCGATCCGCGGGTGGGCCTGTGCCGTGGGGGCACTCTTTCCCTTCCACCTCTGCCGCGGTCTCCACCATGGTGGAGGCGGAAGAGACTCTCCCCACTGCGCATGCGCGGGAAACTGTCAGCGGCCGCTGACACTCCCGCGCATGCGCCGCCCCGGGATGTCATTTCCGCGCCAGCTGGCGGGGCAACAAAGGCCGTTTCCGCCAGCTGGCGGGGTGGAAATTCCTCCGGCGTCGGCCTAGCCCCTCAATGTTGGGGCTTGGCCCCCAAAGATGCGGAACATTCCGCACCTTTGGGGCGGCGCGATGCCCGTCTGATTGGCGCCGTTTTGGGCGCCAGTCAGCGGACATCGCGCCGTTTCGGGAGAATTTTGCCCATGATTTCGGCGTCGGCAGCCAGAGAATCCGACCCCATGGTTCAGACTGACCATCAGTCTTTTTTTTTAAATTTAGTGTACCCAATTATTTATTTTTTTCTTTCAATTAAGGGGCAATTTAGCGCGGCCAATCCACCTACCCTGCACATCTTTGGGTTGTGGGGGTGAGACCCACGCAGACACGGGGAGAATGTGCAAACTCCACACGGACAGTGACCCGGGGCCAGGATTGAACCCGGGTCCGCAGCGCCGCAGTCCCAGTGCTAACCACTGCGCCACCGTGCTGCCCTCGACGATCAGTCTTTATCCATTATCATGGACGGTCTTGCTGTTGAGAAAGGAATAACTATCAAGAGATCTTTCTCCGTTGTGTAGAAAGGTCAGGATTGGGAAGGGCTAGATGATGATGTAATCCACAACAATCCACAGATCGAGACTAATAATCCGGGGACATGGGTTCAGATCCCGCCCCGGCAGCGAGTGGAATTTAAATGCGATTAATAAATCTGGAATTGAAAGCTTGTCTCAGTAATGGTGACCGTGAAACGATCATCGATTGTTGGAAAACCCGTCTGGTTCACTAATGTCCTTTATGGAAGGAAATCTGCCGTCCTTACCCGGTCTGGCCTACACGTGGCTCCAGACCCTCAGCAATGTGGGTGACTCTTACCCGCCTCTGAAATGGCCGAGCGAGAGGCTCAGTTCAAGGGGCAATTAGGGATGGGTAACAAATGCCACACGCACATCCCGTGTAAGAGAGAACAGAAGGGGAATCATGGGCAGGCTTCTCCGTTTCTGTGACAAAGTCTTGACTCCAACGGAGAATCCGTGGACTTCTCCGACAGAAAGGCCGGCACCGATTCCACTGCCGGTGAGCGGCAGCACCGGCGGAAATCCATCGAATCCCATGAAAAACGCTCGGCATTCGCCAGGTCCGTGATGGACACTCGTTGGGCTGACAAGCTGCAGCCACGCTTAAACACACACACTCCCCACACACACACACTCCCCACACACACACTCCCCACACACACACACTCCCCACACACACACTCCCCACACACACACACTCCCCACACACACACACTCCCCACACACACACTCCCCACACACACACACTCCCCACACACACACTCCCCACACACACACACTCCCCACACACACACACTCCCCACACACACACTCCCCACACACACACACTCCCCACACACACACTCCCCACACACACACACTCCCCACACACACACTCCCCACACACACACACTCCCCACACACACACTCCCCACACACACACTCCCCACACACACACACTCCCCACACACACACTCCCCACACACACACACTCCCCACACACACACTCCCCACACACACACACTCCCCACACACACACTCCCCACACACACACACTCCCCACACACACACACTCCCCACACACACACTCCCCACACACACACTCCCCACACACACACACTCCCCACACACACACACTCCCCACACACACACTCCCCACACACACACACTCCCCACACACAAACTCCCCACACACACACTCCCCCCACACACACACTCCCCACACACACACTCCCCACACACACACGCTGCCCACACACACACACTCCCCACACACACACTCCCCACACACACACACTCCCCACACACACACTCCCCACACACACACACTCCCCACACACACACTCCCCACACACACACACTCCCCACACACACACTCCCCACACACACACTCCCCACACACACACTCCCCACACACACACTCCCCACAAACACACACTCCCCACACACACACTCCCCACACACACACTCCCCACACACACACACTCCCCACACACACACACTCCCCACACACACACTCCCCACACACACACTCCCCACACACACACTCCCCACACACACACACTCCCCACACACACACGCCCCACACACACACACTCCCCACACACACACGCCCCACACACACGCACTCCCCACACACACACTCCCCACACACACACTCCCCACACACACACACTCCCCACACACACACTCCCCACACACACACACTCCCCACACACACACACTCCCCACACACACACTCCCCACACACACACTCCCCACACACACACTCCCCACACACACACACTCCCCACACACACACACTCCCCACACACACACGCTCCCCACACACACACACTCCCCACACACACACACCCCCACACACACACTCTCCACACACACACTCCCCACACACACACTCCCCACACACACACACTCCCCACACACACTCCCCACACACACACTCCCCACACACACACACTCCCCACACACACACACTCCCCACACACACACTCCCCACACACACACACTCCCCACACACACACTCCCCACACACACACACTCCCCACACACACACACTCCCCACACACACACTCCCCACACACACACTCCCCACACACACACACTCCCCACACACACACACCCACACACACACTCCCCACACAGACACACTCCCCACTCACACACACTCCCCACACACACACTCCCCACACACACACTCCCCACACACACACACTCCCCACACACACAAACTCCCCACACACACTCCCGCCACACACACACTCCCCTTAGACACACACACTCCCCACACACACACTCCCCATAAACACACACACTCCCCACACACACACTCCCCATAGACACACACACTCCCCATAGACACACACACTCCCCACACACACACACTCCCCCCACACACACACACTCCCCACACACACACACTCCCCACTCACACACACTCCCCACACACAGACTCCCCACACACACACACTCCCCACACACACACACTCCCCACACACACACACTACCCACACACACTCCCGCCACACACACACTCCCCTTAGACACACACACGCTCCACACACACACTTCCTATAAACACACACACTCCCCACACATACACACTCCCCATAGACACACACACTCCCCACACACACACTCCCCACACACACACTCCCCCCCACACACACTCCCCACACACACACACTCCCCACACACACACACACTCCCCACACACTCACACATACTCCCCACACACTCACACACACACCCCACACACACACACACACCCCACGTACAACCCACATACACACACACACTCCCCACATACACACACACACTCCCCACACACACCCGCTCCCCACACACTCACACACACTCCCCACACACTCACACACACTCCCCACACACACACACACACTCCCCACACACACACACTCCCCACACACACACACTCCCCCCACACACACACTCCCCACATACACACACACACTCCCCACACACACCCGCTCCCCACACACTCACACACACTCCCCACACACTCACACACACTCCCCACACACACACACACACTCCCCACACACACACACTCCCCACACACACACACTCCCCCCACACACACACTCCCCACACACACACACTCCCCACACACACACACACACTCCCCACACACTCACACACACTCTCCACACACACACACACACTCCCCACATGCACACACACACCCCACATACACCCCACATACACACACACACTCCCCACACACACACACTCCCCACACACACTCACTCCCCACACACACACACTCCCGACACACACACACTCCCGACACACACACACTCCCCACACACACACACTCCCCACACACACACACACTCCCCACACACTCACACACACTCCCCACACACTCACACACACTCCCCACACACACACACCCCACATACACCCCACATACACACACACACTCCCCACACACACACACTCCCCACACACACACACTCCCCACACACACACACTCCCCACACACTCACACACACTCCCACACACACACACTCCCACACACACACACTCCCCACACACACACACTCCCCACACACACACACTCCCCACACACTCACACACACTCCCCACACACTCACACACACTCCCCACACACACACACACCCCACATACACCCCACATACACACACACACTCCCCATACACACACACTCCCCACACACACACACTCCCCACACACACACACACTCCCCACACACTCACACACACTCCCCACACACACACACTCCCCACACACACACACTCCCCACACACACATTCCCCACACACACACTCCCCACACATACACACACTCCCCACACACACAAACCTCCCCACACACACACACTCCCACTCCCCACACACACACACACTCCCACCACACACACACACTCCCCACACACACACACTCCCCACACACACAAACCTCCCCACACACACACACTCCCACTCCCCACACACACACACACTCCCCCCACACACACACAAGCTCCCCCACACACACACACACTCACCCCAACACACACTCCCCACACACACACTCCTCCCACACACACTCACACACACTCCCCACACACACACACACCCCACATACACCCCACATACACACACACACTCCCCACACACACACACTCCCCACACACACACACTCCCCACACACACACACACTCCCCACACACTCACACACACTCCCACACACACACACTCCCCACACACACACACTCCCCACACACACACACACTCCCCACACACACACACTCCCCACACACTCACACACACTCCCCACACACACACACTCCCCACACACACACACTCCCCACACACACACTCCCCACACACACACTCCCCACACATACACACACTCCCCCCACACACACTACCCACACACACACACTCCCCACACACACACTCCCCCCACATACACACACTTCCCACACAAACACACACACTCCCCACACACACATTCCCCCCCCACACACACACACTCCCCCCACACACACACTCCCCCCCCGCACACTCCCCCCACATACACACACTCCCCACACACACACACACACTCCCCAGACACACACACTCCCCCCACACACACACACACTCCCCACACACACACACTCCCCACACACACACACACACTCACACTCCCCACGCACACACACTCCCCCCACACACACACACACTCCCCCCACACACACTCCCCACCCACACACTCCCCCCACACACACAGTCCCCACATACACACACACACTCCCCACACACACACATTCCCCACGTACACACACACTCCCCCCCAAACACACACTCCCCACATACACCCCACATAAACACACACTTCACACACACACACTTCCCACACACACACTCCCCACACACACACACTCCCCACACACACACTCCCCCCACACACGCACTCCCCACACACACACACTCCACCACACACACACACTCCCCACATACCCACACTCCCCCCCCCACACACACACACACTCCCCCCACACACACACTCCCCCCCACACACACACTCCCCACACACACACTCCCCTCACACACACACAAGCTCCCCCACACACACACACACTCACCCCAACACACACTCCCCACACACACTCCTCCCACACACACTCACACACACTCCCCACACACACACACACCCCACATACACCCCACATACACACACACACTCCCCACACACACACACTCCCCACACACACACACTCCCCACACACACACACACTCCCCACACACTCACACACACTCCCACACACACACACTCCCCACACACACACACTCCCCACACACACACACACTCCCCACACACACACACTCCCCACACACTCACACACACTCCCCACACACTCACACACACTCCCCACACTCACACACACCCCACATACACCCCACATACACACACACACTCCCCATACACACACACTCCCCACACACACACACTCCCCACACACACTCCCCACACACTCACACACACTCCCCACACACACACACTCCCCACACACACACACTCCCCACACACACACTCCCCACACACACACTCCCCACACATACACACACTCCCCCCACACACACTACCCACACACACACACTCCCCACACACACACTCCCCCCACATACACACACTCCCCAGACAAACACACACACTCCCCACACACACATTCCCCCCACACACACACACACTCCCCCCACACACACACTCCCCCGCCGCACACTCCCCCCACATACACACACTCCCCACACACACACACACACTCCCCAGACACACACACTCCCCCCACACACACACACACTCCCCACACACACACACTCCCCACACACACACACACTCACACTCCCCACGCACACACACTCCCCCCACACACACACACACTCCCCCCACACACACTCCCCACCCACACACTCCCCCCACACACACAGTCCCCACATACACACACACACTCCCCACACACACACATTCCCCACGT